>NC_029772.3:3091437-3098573 GCF_000817695.3 Arachis duranensis
CATTCTATGAGATTTGATTTTTTACAAGGATGTTGTTATAGTATATTATATCTTTCAGTAAAATATATATTTTTTATTATCTTTTATATACAGTAGTCACAAAAAAGTCTTTATCTTTTACACGTGGCAATACGTAATTTGTCAATTTTCTTTTACGGTCAAAACATTTTTCACGTTGTGATGTGTCTTACCTCTTTCACTGTTGAGGCCACGACGACCTCGACCCTGTCGTCATTTGACCCGCTTTCAACACTACTCACCGAGGAGGAGAGAGAGAGAGAAGAGAAGAGAAGAGGAAAAAGAGGAAAGAGCGCCATGAATCGAAGGAACACGTTACTCCTCAAGATTCTCCTCTTCCTCTTCATCCTCAACTCCATTTCTCTCTTCCTCTACTTCCTCACACACTCTTCCAATTCTTCACGCTCCAACACCAACCTTAACAATCAAATTCCTCTCCTAAGATCGCAGCAGCAACAACAATCGCACCATCACTCTTTAAAGCCATGGCCAATTCTCCCTTCTTACCTTCCTTGGACCGACGCCGAAGACTCCAAGGCCAACGCCATAACCCGCTCCTGCGAGGGCTACTTCGGGAACGGCTTCACGCGCCGCGTCCAGGTCCTCCACGGGCCCGGGTGGTTCCGGTGCTGGTACAGCGAGACGCTACGGAGCTCGGTTTGTGAGGGCGGGAGGGTTAGGATGGTCCCTGACAGGATCCGGATGGCGAAGGGCGGGGAGGCGTTGGTGGACGTTATGGGAAGGGGAGAGGATGAGGAGCTTCCTGCGTTCCAAAACGGTGCGTTTGAGGTTGATGGCGGTAATGGTGTTGGAGCGGTGGAGGGGAAGACGTTGGTGGATCGTGAGTTCTTGGATCGGTATTTGCCTGCGGGTGGGATCCAGAGGCATACTATGAGGGATTTGATTAGTAAGATCCGAGTTGTTAGAGAGAAGGATTTTGCTTGTGATGAGGTGAAGATTTTGATTATTGCTAATTTAAACATTAATTGGGTTGAGTTGAATTGAGTTCATACATGGTTCATGATAATGGCGCACATTAACGTGGTAGTTTGTTTGATTACTGTTAATGCTTGGATTTGGATGGAATTGTTGTAAAGATAGGATTCTTTAATTTTCTTTGTTTGAAGATTTTATTATTTGAGTTCTTTGCTTTATATGCTTATGAATTTGATGATATGATGATGTGGATCTTGGTGCTTGGATTTGGATGGAATTGCTGTAAACTTTGAATCTTTTTATGCTTACGAATTTGATCATGTGCGGTGTTTATCTTAGTTGCTGTGAAGAGGGGTGAGGGGGAGAAGATGGGATATTGTTGGTTCATTTGTGCTTTCTAAATTCTGATCATCTGGGGAGTTTCTGGCTAATACTGGAATTGTAGATAAAATTGTTGCAAAGTTTCCTCGTATGAATGGTTCTGATTGAGGCTTGTAATGGCAATGTGATAATGGTTATTGTTTGCTTTCTTTGATAATAGAAATCCCAGTAAATCAGTTTCCAAATACCTGATTTGTAGTGGTTCTAGGATATACGTATTAAGTAAAAATGAGCTGCCATAAACTGATGGGCGAAAAGGCTATTTAATTAGAGATAAGACTTAAGAGTGAAAGTGCATAAAAGGTAGGAGGATGAGAAAATGCTCCAACATAGCAAGGCCCCAACTTTCTTGAATCAACCATGAGTAGAAATGCCGATGAGAAGCACAACATAGTTTTTATTGTATAACAAAGCTTGGCGGAAAACCTTGTTGTGTATGAAAGATTCAACCGATAATACCTTTTGAGTTCAGGATTTTAAATTGCATTATACATTTGCAGTTGAGGCCTACAGTGGTTTTAGATGTCTTTGCAACTGCTACGAATCTACAGCCGTGACAGCATAAACTGCCTTTTCCTGCCATTGTTTGTAATTTCATCAATTGCAATGCAAACCACCACCGAAGTTTAAAGCCTTGCTTTTCCTTTGTGCTTTCTTTCTTTGCTTATATTTTGAATTCGAATAATGACTTCCTCTTTTTTATATAATTGAATGGTAAATTGCATAAACCTTTTTCAAGGTTAATAGGTTATATGATATTAGTCAATTACCCCTCTATTTGTTATGCTTACGCTAACTCTCTTGGGGAAGTCTGTGTACTTTTACAAATCGAGGGTGTCGTGTAATACTATCTGATTCCAAGGGAAGTGAGTGAAATTTAGCCTAATTGATTTGATACAATCCTACAAACCTATTGTTATCATTCTTTTGTTTTGTAACTAATGCTTTTTATTGGCTTCTGACATGAGGGTTTCTGATTGCAGTGGTTTGAAGAACCAACGCTTCTGGTGACGCGTTTTGAGTATGCTAATCTTTTTCACACTATTACAGACTGGTATAGTGCATATGTTTCTTCTAGAGTCACAGGCCTTCCTAATCGACCTCATGTTGTCTTTGTAGATGGCCACTGCGAGGTATGCATGATCAGTTTTATTAATTTCATGCTTTCAAGATTCTAATGCAATTGGTTTGCATATTTCGGCCTTTGTAGTTATTGGCTGTTGAACAGGTACCTTAAATAATAGTTCTTAAAATTGGCACCGTTTATGGTAGATTATGTTGCTAACAAAACAAATATCTATTACATGTGCCTTAACAAGTATAATTTTAATAAACTTATCTCTGTTCTTGTTCCTGAGCAGTCAAAAGTGTCTTTTGTTTGATGTTGGCGAACCTGCCAAGTGCCAGCCTTGGATTTAGCATGTGTAGTAAAGGAATGAAAGGGAAGGAGAGGGGGTAGACTTATGAGATTGTATTTGGTTTTGGTTAAGATCGTTAGAATTTGACTTATTTTTTAAGCAGAGTGAAGCTTTAAAATCAACAGAACATTAGTGAGTTGGCCATTTGATTGATTGATTGTGGGAATATGGGAGGCGCATAATATGTTTTTTAAGGGTTTTCTATGACAAGTAATTTTGTTAAGTTCCAAGTTTCATTTTGGTTTTAGAATGTCCTCTTAATGCATGGATTGTGAATTAATGTTTATGTGCTGAGGTTATTGCATAACATTGATGGAAACTTTCCGAATAGAGGTCGACGGAAGCTATATGATTTTTTTCCCCTACTGTATGGATTCTCTATTTAGTTTTGCTATTGGAACTAGCAAACAGCACTTGCTTCTTGAACTACCTTAACCTTAAAAAAGCCTTTTCCTACTAGGTGGGATCGGCTACATGGATCTAAAAGGCATCATTGCATTTTGTCCATGCATTGGGATGCAATAAAATTTTACTTTGGTTGTCGCAAGCTTAACACATTCCTACATGGCTAAAGACGTTATTGCGGTTCACCAAAAGAAATATTGAGTTCACCAAAAGAAAAAAGAGACGTTATTGCGCTCTGGCCATGCATTGAAATGCGACAAAGTTTTACGTTGGTTGTTGCATCTCTAACACAGCCCTCGTTTTCTGGGCTTGGGATCAGTTATTAACATATGCCGGGTTGCTTCTTGAACTACCGGGGGATTAAATAAAAATTGAAGTTAAACACATGCCACAATGATGGTGCTTGAGGTGTGATTACTTGAGAGAAGGTCTCTAGAAGACTGCATGTTAATGAACCCCTTTTATCACTAACTGGGGAATATGTATCTGGATAAGTCCAGGTTGGTTCTTTTATTTACCTGTACACAAATGATTGGATTTCTTTGAGGAGGTGATCCCACAGCATTGATTCTTATTTAAAGCCTCATATTCAGCCTTCATGTTTGCAAGGACTGACACCAGATAAAGCCTCTTGAATTGATGAACAGTTGTAGCTAAGAATGCTGACTTCATTTTTTTTCTTAGGATTGAAGTTTAGAAAAGTTCTTGATGCCTCTTTACATCTAAGCTGAAATGCATGCGTAATTTGCTTTAGAAGCACAAGGCACTTTTATAAAAGTCCAAATTGAGGAATATATGGGCATGATCTTATTCGTGATCCACCATTTTACGAGGATTAGATGCTTATTAGGAACTCAACATTATGTATTGAATTTAATCCTGTCCAGCAACTCTAATTTGAGAGGGTTTGGTAGACTGCACATGTGACACTCTATGAATAAAGGTTCATATTGATATGACGTGTGTTATTTGGTTCTTGTCCATCTGGTTGTTCAGAAAGAAGCAACCTCTGCTTGGTCCAACAGAAAGACCGAATATAGAAGCCTTATAGACATATATTGCTTGAGTCTTATTCCAAGAACTGCATGTATCCTCTACTTGGTCGCTAGGCCAGTGTTGTATTGAGATAATCCCGGCATTGTAATGTTGCTCACATAGATTTACATACTATAACAGAATTCTGCAATTTATTAATTTACTTTTTTTTGTAACTTCCTTACATTTTTCAGATAATGTCTATTATATATTGAACTTTATGCCTGAAAAGTTTATTAGTGTCACAGTAATAAACTATTGTTGACTGGAGGAAATCATTTTCAGCATAGCTCTGTCCAAATACTTTTAACAAAAAAAAAAAAAAAGATGTTATAGCTGTGTCCAACTTGAAATGTATGAATTGCATATTGGTTGCTAGATATTGTAAGTTCATCTCTTCAACTAGCATATTTGTATGTGAAGTCATATGGGGCTAATTGTTCCTTCACCATTAAATGAAAGTCTGTTAGCTAATTGATTTTTCTATACATAATAATTAGAGATGTGGGTAAAAGTTGCTTGCTGTCATCCATATTGAGAGCTTTGCAAGATTCTTTCTTTTATTTGTTTCGCTACAAAAGAATTCATGTTTCTGTCTTCGGTTAATGTTGCAAGTTAGATAATCATTATTATTTATTAGCGAGTGGGTATTGCCACTCCCTAATTATTATTTGTTCAAGTTGTAACTAAGGTAGTTGACAAAGTCTTTATTTACTTATGTTTAATCCAATGTGAATTTACAGACTCAACTTGAAGAGACATGGAAAGCGTTATTCTCAAGTGTTAGATATGCTAAAAATTTCACTGGCACAGTTTGTTTTCGCCATGCCATTCTCTCACCTCTGGGATATGAAACCGCAATGTTTAAAGGACTAACAGAAGAAGTAAATTGTGATGGAGCTTCTGCACAGGAACTGTGGCAAAACCCTGATAACCACAAAACTGCACGCATTTCTGAGTTTGGAGAAATGATCAGAGCAGCATTTGGGCTACCACTAAATGCATACCATTCTACAAAACCAGTCTCTGGACATAATGTTCTTTTTGTTCGTCGTGAAGATTACTTAGCTCATCCACGTCATCGTGGTAAAGTCGAATCAAGGTTAAGCAATGAGGCAGAAGTATTTGAATCCTTGAAGAGCTGGGTATCCAATTATAATGGTTGTAAAATCAACCTGGTCAATGGATTGTTTGCACACATGTCTATGAAGGAACAGGTACGAGCCATTCAAGATGCATCAGTCATCATTGGTGCACACGGTGCCGGCCTCACTCACATAGTATCCGCATTGCCCAAAACTGTGATCCTGGAGATTATCAGCAGCCAATTCAGACGCCCACATTTTGCGTATATTGCTCGTTGGAAAGGGTTGGAGTATCATGCAATCAACCTTGCAGGGTCGCATGCTGATCCAGGAACTGTGATCAATGAGCTGGCCAATATAATGAAAAGCCTTGGGTGCTGAGTTCTTAGATTTGATCTTGAATCCACTTCTCTCTGAGCTTGAGTAATGGAATGGAAGTTGATATGTCCTAATCCATGGCGAGTGCAATCTTTTTTACCTCTAATTGCCGTAAATTTGGTTACTGCGACTTGGCAATTGCAAGGCATAAGAGTTTGAGTCTGACATAACTGATTTCATGCCACACCTATGTTATATTAACTATTAAGGTTGCAGATCAGTGACATTGGAAGGGAGTTTCATTGAGTTGCAGTGGCAGTTGAACATCATTATTTAAACTGGATTGGGTTTGCCCTTGAAGGGGTAAAGTAGTAATGTTGCAGGTCAATTTTGTGTCCTTCAGTTGCTCCATGTCTATTATATCATGCACCAGAGTATACAGCTGTATACAGCTAGATGCGGTATCAAAGATTTGCTCCTTGTAAATTTATTCTCCCACTCCTACACGGCAGTGTTTGTTGTACAATAGATTTGACTCAATTCACTTGTGGTTTGGTCACAAAAGAATAGAGCCGTGACAGAAATACTCATTTTTGTGTGGTTATTTGGGATTATGATCACAAAGGATTGTAAGTCACGTTTAAAACGAAAATCACACTGTATTTTATGGTAAAAAAGTGAGGCCTAAGCGATTAAAATAAAATGAGTATTTCTCCACAAGAGACGATGGTTTCATAGTTAATTTATATTACTTGGAGTAAGGCAAACATTAAGTTGCATTTTTACCAGCACAAAAGCGTTTGTCTGAGGCAATATTTAGTTAGGAATGCTTTATTTTTAGTAGGTTAAGTGTTTAGTGTTTACAGAAAGTTTGAGTTCATATCTGGAGTTAAAGACACAGCAAAATCTATTTAACTAAGGACAAATAGGCTCCGCCTAAACATGCAACAAATAGGGGCATATAAGGAATAATAAACCTTACATTAATCTTCTTGAACAAGAATGGAAATTCGAACCATGGACATTGGTGACTCATGACTTATATTCTAGTATAGAATATTGTACACCAAGCCTTCACTGCCAGTCTGCTACCATTCTACGGTGATTTTGCATGCTAATATTTATGACTATTTATTAAAGAGCAATATTCACGTGATATCATCTTTATACAAAGATGACATTATAAATTTTTAGATAGTTAGTCAAAACATATATGATTAAAAATTAAAATATATTAAATTATATAATGGTCTATAATACTATTTTTATGTAAAAATATTATTATGAGAATATTTATTTTTATAATTTAATATATTTAATTAAATTATTATATAATTACGTGAGTGTTTAACAAAATAAATATAAATCTTACATATTTAGACACACTAAAAAATAATTACGCGCTAATAAATTATAACTCAAATGGCGCAAGTCTTTCCATTCTCGTTAAAAGGGTCCTCGATTTGAGTCTCCATATCTTTCCTAAAAAAGAATTACGCTTTTCCGCTTCATTAGTCATTACTTCTGTGTCTTGAGATAA
>NC_029772.3:3098661-3107190 GCF_000817695.3 Arachis duranensis
AGCTTAAGATCAGATTAGGTTATGCTTCGGTATTGAAGAACAGAATCCCACTGCCAAGGCGGTTGGTTCCAACTTCCAAATTCTGATTCCGTGCTCCCAATTCTTCGATATCTGCACACACAAGAACGCTCGAAGGTATGTGTTATAATCCGATCCAACAGAATTTAAATTCGTAAGAAAGAATTGCTCATGGTCAATTTCGTTTCGTTTCTTTCTAAATGCACCCTATCTGTTTGATAAAATGCCACTTTGTCGTTTCATATTGTATTCACTCGCTTTTGCTCCATTATCATTGAAGATTAATCAGTAAAATTTTGTTATGTATCTATGACTTGAGTCACTATAACTCTGTCATTGGAATGTGCTATGACATAAGGTAAGTGAAAAAGAGATTGACTCACTTACCCACTATTTTGAAAAGAAACCATTTTTTTCCATGACAGTACATGATTGAGTAATTGTATTTAGAGGAATGCTAGAGGACCGTTAGAATTTATTGTTTTTTGCCATTAATTAGCCATCAATGTTTAAAACTGGATTAATGGTGTGTTGTTGAATTAGTAGATTAAAGGGATTGAGTTAATGGCTAAAAGTGATGGCCAAAAATAATAAATTCTGATGGCCTCGGAGCATTTCTCTTGTATTTATACTCGTATGAGTTGTATCATTTTCCATTTGAGTTTTAAGTATTATACACTGACACTGTAACACACATTTATACGATGATTTGTAGAGTGAATTTGAATGCTAAGTTTTTGTACAATCACCTGTGTTAGCTAGCTAGGGTTGAACCGTGGTGCACAAGGTCTAGCATCAGCAACCACTAGCAACTGTTTATTGAAATTTCCTCCCATAAACATCATTTAAGCTTCAGCGGCAAATATTAAGCTCTGTGGCAGTTTAGTTTAGCCCTTTTTTTGTGGTTGTAGATTAAGTTCCACATGATTTTGCGCTTTATATCTAATATTTAATTATAGATTAAGGTTATTTACACCATCAGTTAATCACCGGTATCTAGAATGAATTGTAACAGACTCTAACTAATCAAACTTGAGTTGGGTTGAGTGTAGAGGTTTCTCAACACTTGATCTTTTTCTCATACTTGAATTGGAAGCCTCTGGTTTATGGATAAATATCATAAAAATCAAACAGTTTCAGTGATATAATATGCCCAATTGAGTGATAGGATAATCGTTTTTAATAGATAGTATATCAGAATCAATTCCTTAATTGTTCTATCTAGCAAACATACATAAGAAACAGAGTCTTAAAACTGGTGGCCATCTACCACTTCTTCATAAAAGTGGTCACTTCTGTTGTCCCAAATGTACAAGATTTCTATCAAGAATGGACACTTTGTGCATGTTCCGATCAGAATAAACTGGCTGATGACTTCCCTTTTTTTTTTCTCATTCTTTTTTCCTTAAAAAGATTATTTTACTACACACTATGAATGTGATCTTCTTTCACACATAATCTGATGAATGGTGCATTTAACTTATATGCTAGGAGGTTGAATTGATCTTCTTTATTAGTTGAACCTGTTTGAAGCTAATGGTGCTGTGTTTCCCTTCAACACCAAAGAAACTGGCCATGACCATTGCGTGCTTCCTCTCTGGTGCTGCTATTTTATCTTTCGGGGCGCACCTTTCTTATGTCAACGTTGCTCCCCAACAAGCTCGAACCAAAGCTCGCAACGACTTTGTTAAAGAGACGTTGAAAAGAAAGTACGGTTACGTTTCCCCGTACGAAGCAAGGAGAATGGCTCAGAGTGGTTTGGTCAAAGACACAATTGGCAACTCCAGCTTTAACAAATAGAAGAAAAACACACTTCTTGAAAGTTTTGGTTTTCATCCTTTCTCCTTTACTTTTCACTTATTTCTTAATTTGATTACTTCTAGAATTACTAGACCTGGTTATTAGAAGATGTTTTCTGATAGTTGTGCATTGGTTAGTAAGCAAGTGGCATGTGGCAACAGATAGAAGAAGGAAGAAAGAAGAAGAAAGGCGAACTCGAACTAAGGTTTTGAGAAAAGTTTCTCTGTATTAGTTTCTGTTCAAACCATGATATGGGAATTACAAACAGAAAATTAAACATTCTATCAGTTTGGAATTATATATTGAAGAACAAAAAGAGTATATCACAAGTGATGAATTATCCACACTCGTATGGACCACACAAATTTCTCCAAAAACATTGCTATAGGAATTATCAATTTAAAATTTATTAAAGGATGTTGGCTTAAATAAGTTTAGTTATCATAAAATATTCATTCTTTTTTATGCTGATCTCACATGTCAAAAGTGTTTTATGTGGAAGCTTCGTAGTAAAGAAAATAAAAGAAGGTAAACACGAAAATGAAGATTATCATCTTGAGCATATGAAACGTATATATTTTACCTTTTTTATACAACACAAGAGATTAATTGTTGTCTATAGCATCGAAAAAGCAACAGAAGAAAGTGGAAATACGAATCATCAACATCCCTCTACATCACTTCTTTAGAATTGATATGAAAAAAGAAAAGCAGTAAAAGTAGAGGAACCAAATACAAAAGAGGAAGCAAAAGGAGATGCAAGAATAATAATATTAGTAGTAATACTACGGGTTGTCCTACTGAGATTGTTGTTCAATTCTTTCCACTAACAATATTATGATTTAAAAGCCAGCAAGCAAAGAAGTGTTTTCCATCTTTGCGTTGTGAACAAGGAAAGCATATACCCCAAGTCTTGAAGACCCCAAATGGTTCTGTTCCTTCTTCTTCCATCATTGAATAACTTGTGTCACCCAATTTGCAAAGGAAAATGTCGTTTGCAGAATCAAGTCCAGTTATGTCTATGGATGATGTCATGGCTGCTACTAATGAATTTGGTATGTGATTTTCTATGTCTCTATTCTTCTCGGATTAGGTAACCTTAGCAATGTTTAATGATGATTTAATTTGTAATCTTTTGGGTTTTGTGTGAATTACCACTTAAAAGTATATTCATGTTCTCAGAAAGAGAAATTATAGAAAACCAATTTTTAATTAACCAACACTAATCAAGTATAGGGTTTAGGGTTTATAATTTAGGGTACAGGATTAAGGGCTTATGATTTCGGGTCTAGAATTTAAAATAAGCAAAATAATGTTAAAAGAATTGGCTAATGTTGACTGAAAAAAGTTAGTTCCCTAGCATTACTCTCTTAGAAATATTGTAATGTTCCATTTGAACTCATGTGAATACCATTATTATTGCCAAAAAGCTAGGGGATTCAACCACAGTTACTACCTACCCCTTCACATGGCAATTCTAAAAGGAGATTGGGAATCTGCAAAGTCATTCCTTGATGCTGATCCAAGTGCATGGACATCAAAGATCACCACACTGGCCAGAACACCGTTGCACGTTGCCGCCGTAGGAGCTCAGTGGAAGATACTTGAGAAGTTAGTGCATCATGTGCCTTCAGAATTACTAGCTGAATTGGACTCCATGGGTTTCACTTGCCTTCACTATGTTGCAATGGGAGAAAGCATTGATGCTGCAAAGGCATTGTTGGCTAAGAATCATTCTTTGACGCAGATAACTGATTTTAAAGGGTTTACACCACTTTTGTATAGTGTTACCTCTACCAGATGTAAAGAGATGGCATGGTACCTTGCAATGAATACTGTAGATGAAAGACCTGGTTTTCCGTTTTCTAGTGAGTCGTCTCGTCAACTTGTTGCATTGCTTACTGCTGCAGGATTTCATGGTAAAGAAAATTTTTGGCTCAAGTAGGTATCTGTTTGAAAGGAATTTTTTTTGGTGAAGAGTAACTTTGAATCAAGTTCCCTACATCTTATTTACACCAATTCTAAAATCAAATAATATATGTAGCCTGTTTTCCAACACATAAAACTTGTTATCATTCATTCTTCATTCATTCATAAGCTTCTACTTGCTCTGTTTAATTTTATCCTTTTCTCTATAACTTTCCTTTTGGTTCTCCTAAGTGCAGATATCACCATGTATCTTCTTCAGCGCTACCCCAACTTGGCGACTATTTCAGATTCAAATGGAAGCATTATACTTAATGTTTTGTCAAAGAAAACTTCTGATTTCCAAAGTGGAAATAAGTTTGGGATTTTGCACAGATGCATTTACCATTGTAAGTATTTATGCATGATTTTTCACAAAAATATTTGGGAGACAATAGAAAATCAGTCCAAATTCCAAAATAACTCAAACTTATCTTATTTTACTTTTGTTAATTACGGTTTACCTTATTTTGCATTTTTTAATTATTGCTAGAATAATTGAGTAATACTAGATGTAACAAGTGTGTAATTATGGATGTTACATACATAAAATTATGGTTGTTAAATTACTTGTTTCTCCTTCCCTTCCTTTCCCTCCAAAAATTTAACTCGCAAACGCAACCTTAGTGAAATCTAACATTCCTATTGTTCAATATATTAGGTGTTCCAGCTCAACTTGATCATTTACCACATGGTGATTTAAGAGATTCTTATGACCAATCAAGCCATCATCAATCATATTTTGGAAGCAAAATATGGAATGCAATTCAAACTTCTGGTGTGGTGTTATTCTCTTAGCTGCTTCCTTTCCCATTTTTTTTCTTACATAAAACCAATAATTAAGCTTCAATTGCAGCTCCTAGCATAAAGCATTTAAGAGATGTAAAGCTGAGACAAGTGTTTTCTGAGAGATTGGTAGAACATGTTTGCTCTCAAGCTTCAACCATGAGCAACACTCAATTTTGGGAGTCTTTTGTGAGCATGGACATTATCTACAATGCCACATCGTCTGGCATAGTTGAGATTTTAAGGATATGTTTCCAGTTTTTTCCGGATTTGGTTTGGACTCGCATTCCAAATGAAGGATATATAGCTCAAATCGCCATTAAATATAGACAAGAGAAGGTTTTTGGTTTCATATGCAAGATGCCAATAATTTCCAAGATTTTAATCTTAGCATTAGACGAATCACACAACACAACATCACATCTAGCAGCAAGATCTGCTCATTCTCAACTGTTATCAGTTTCTGGTGCAGCATTTAAAATGCAGAAGGAGTTACAATGGTTCAAGGTTAGTTTAGATTTCGACACTGTTTAGTAACGGTTTTAGGACAGAAATATATAAATATTGCGAGATACAAAACATCTCTGAAAATGTCTTATCCCAAGATTAAATTTGAATAATCTTATCCTGTTTTGTCTCTGCCTCGGTGTCTATTGTGCTAATACACTTACCAAACACAGTCTTAAAGCTACCTTCTACCTATTATTGAAGCTAAACTATACATAGATATTGATAATATTGCATGTTCTCCACCAGAAAGTTGAGCAATTGGATCACCCTATTCACAAGGAAATTAAGAACCAAGATGGAAAAACAGCATGGCAACTATTCAAGGAAGAACACAAGAATTTGCTAGAAGAAAGTGAGAAATGGATGAAAGATACAGCGAACTCCTGTAGCATTGTGGCAGCTCTTATTGTTACGACCGTTTTCGCCGCAGTTCTCACAGTACCTGGAGGTAACAACCAGGAAAAAGGATTTCCAATATTCTTGCCAGATAACACATTCCTAGTGTTTGCTGCATCGGTTGCATTGGCTTTGTTTTCTTCCATGGCTTCTCTTCTGATGTTCTTGTCAATCCTAACAGCACGCTACGCTGAAAAAGATTTTCTCAAGGCGTTACCTCGGAGATTAATATGGGGTCTTGCTTTGTTGTTCTTTGCCATTGTTACTACCATGGTAGCATTTGCTGCTGCGCTTTCTTTGGTTCTTCGCAATAGACTAAAATGGGTGTGGATACCAATAGCTATTATGGCTTGTGTCCCAATTGCTCTATTTGCAAAGCTTCAAATTCCCTTGTTCGGAGGAATGATCATATCAACTTATAGATCTAGCATTTATCATCCTTAAAATCTTTGTAAGGCTTTTGAGAATTGATAAACAAAAGCATACATTAGAACCAGTGAAGTGAGGTTTGCACTGCTTCATATTTGATAAGAGTGTTGCAGCATTCCAAATAGTGAAACATATGTATATTGATTCTCCCATAGTGGTTTCTATCATGAATATTAATAATGCACACCAATACACCTATATAATTGTCAGCTGCATTAATTTCCTTTGGCTTGTAACAAGTAGGGACAAACCGGTTATACTGGTTTTTGCAGCTTGTGAGTGTACAAAAAGTTAAAACCTGGTTTCAAATTTCATTGTAATAATAATTCTAAAGCATCTGCTGTATAAAATTAAAAACTTTATTATAATAACTCTATATTTGCCTATTTTGGCTCATCAATCATGCTACTTAAGTTTTGTCCGTATAACTGTTGGATGCAACAGAATGAAGCACAAGAACAGAATTAAAAAAAAAAAAAACCTTTTACATGGAAGTTAATGCACTAGAAAATTGTAATGGCAGTGCTAATTTAATTTAAATAGGACTCACTATCAATATCATTAAACAGTTCAAAGTTCAGGGTTTTGTTTACAACCCAACATCACTACCAAAACAACCCATAGAAAGTAGACATTCTAGCAAAATGATCACCTTGATTGTCTAAGATGTAATAGTTTCAACAAGATAATTAAAAGAAAACTAAAAAGGAGGAAATACAACATCTTAAGCAGCACCCTTGCCCTTCTTTTTCTGAAGCTTCTTCATGTAGAACTCAAGCTCTTTGCCCTCCAATATATATCTGCCATTAGTTCAAAAGAAATAAATGTTGGCTACCAAATAAATTAAGTGCCCGAAGACTCGCCAGTAAAATGCAAAATCAATGACTAACTCGCCGCACGTGCATGGACACACACACACTCACAAGAAGATAGAAATTTTCTAGTCTAGAAAAGAGAAACACAAATTATAAATTTTACACTAATATCAGTGTCAAAAGATCATGTACTTGATACATCTCATAGATAATGGAATGTTACATACCCATCAGCACGACCACATTGACCGGGGCGGGATGAGATACTAGCCAAGAGGCGACCACTTCCAAATTGTTCTTCAATGTGAGGATCAAGCACCCGGGTTTGTTTACGCTTCTCCAACTTTCTCAAGACATGGTTACTCTTCTTCACTTCTTCGGTTGCAGTTTCAGCATCCTATTAGAGCAGACGCAACCAAATTATGTTGAGAAATGCCCTCAGGCAATCAAAGTAACTGCTATGAAATTTCACAACACTATTCAAGATTGAAAAAGAATCTCAATCTAAGAAAAGCACATTGTTTAACTTGTACCTCCCCTTCTTTCTTGCCAGAAGTTGCACCCTTCTTCTTGCGACCAATGTCGACACCATAATGCTGGAGATACCATTGTTTGAAAGGTGCAGCATCAACCTGGACGATGGCACTCTTGACCAAAGTCTGAGTTCGAACAAGTTCATTGTTGGATGCATTATACACCACATCAAGAATCCTCGTTTTGCGAGTCACAGCTTCACTACCCCAAGAGTAGTTCCCAGTGTCAAGCCTCAAAGCACGCCATTTTACATTCCCACCTCGAACCCTGATCCTCCTAACAGTTTTGTTGCTGGAGAGCTTTGTGTTTGCTGGTTGCCTTCCAAGCTCATACCTATAAATAAAGACACCACATTAGATATAGTAATTATAATCGTATAAACTGCAATTTATAACTCATTGTCTTCAATATTAGATTTTCATCATATATTAGTTGATGTATCATGGTGAACTTAGATTAAGTTTCATCACCAATTCTCCCAATAACAAAGCCTCGCATGTGTGAAAGGGGATTAGTCTGATACACATGCCTCAAGAATCAAGAATCTGAATCAAAGAAATGCCTAGCTAAACAAGTTATTTTCTCTAACAAAGTCTTCTTCTTCTTCTTATGCCTCTCCTCCTTCTCCTCCTTCTTCAACTAAAATTTCTAGTTATCAATCTTTAAATTATTAGACCAATTTAGTTAAACTTAATTACCAAAATGACTTGTTCTTCTAAACATAAACAACTTGGGTTGGGGTCAGCACACTCATATTTTTTTTTCTTCAATTTGGAACTCACTCGTGCTTCTAGTCAAGTGTCGAGAGTTTGAATCCCTATGTGTATGAAGCAATTTATTGGCTCGTAGCAAACCCTTGAACATAGCTCAAATGTAGCTCAGATCCGCTAGGTTCAGATAAGCCGTTGGATTACCTAACTGGGGATATAGTTGAAAATCGAAAAAAAAAATCCTAAACAACAAATGGAACGGGTTTCTCAAGTCAGATACATGTCAAAGACCTTCAACTATTCAACTAAACCAATCAACACTCGACGAAAGAAGAAACATAAAGCAAAAACAAAGACATTCATTCAATTATAAGAAAACCCTTAAATATTAAAAGAGAGAGAGAGAGAGAAGGAAAAGGTAGAAGAGCTATACTTTCTCTTCTTCCTCCAAACCTTCTTCTTGCCACCAGTGGCGCGCCTCTTGTGCATAGAATCACGAGAGATACCTGCACACCAAATTCACATCATTCAATCACTCACCATCCAAACACTTCAAATAACATCAG
>NC_029772.3:3107215-3109381 GCF_000817695.3 Arachis duranensis
GTGCCGCTGCTGGCTACTCAGCAGAATAACAACGGAGAAGGAGGAAGAATGGGGCAATCTAGGATTGTGGTATATTTAGCTCCAATTGGGCTCAAAAGATCAAAATGAGGCCCAATTCTTCATATAGTCCAACCATTGTACAAGCACTCAGGCCCTAAAGAATCAATGATAACCCAACAGGAACAATAATATTAGCGGAGCTCCGGGCCTGGGGAGTCTTTATCGGGTTGCAAATGGCAGTGATGACGTGGGGGTTGCTTTAACCCGTAATGTTTTTTTAGCTTAGCTTAATTGTACTGGAGTATGCAAAATCATGCATCACGTTGGTTGTTAGGAAAAGTTGATTAATACCCAAAAAAATAAAATGATGGAGTAATGAGAATGAGATTGCATTTATTTAGATGAACTTTTGCGAAAAGGTTTCCTTTTTTTCTCTAAAAAATTATTCATTTTTTAAATTTGTCTTTAAAAAATTTTATCAATCAAATTAGTCCTTCAAATATTATAAATTAATTATTTTCGTCTTTTATTCACTTAATTAATAATTTTCGTAAACGATTAGTAACATAAAAACGTTAATTCACATCACACATGACACCTAGTATATCTAATTGGATGGACAAATATATTTATAAAAATTTATCAATTAGTGTGTTAGGTTATATTAAGAATAGGATTTATATAGAAACAGGTTGAAGCCTTCTGAGAGTCGCCACCGCCACCTCAGGGCTACGGTGGCCCTCCTCCTCTTCTCTACCACCCCTCTTCCTTGTGAAACCTTTTTTCTTTTTTCTTCTTTTCTCTTTCTCTCAAACCCTTCTTATCTTTCTTCTGAGTATCTCACTCTCACTCTCACCCACCACATTCTCATCACCTCTCTCTTTTCTCTCTTTCCACAACCCTCCACTATCTTTCTCTTGCTATTACTTGTCTTCTCTTCTTTTTTTCGCAATCCTTTTCTTTTGTTTCTCTCTGTTTATTCTGTTGTTTTGTTGCTTATTTATTTTGTTATTTTCTATTTCTAGGGATTTAGATCTGAGATTCAAATCTAAATTAAATAATTCCTTTTTTGGTGTTTCTCTTTTTTTTTTGTGGTGTATTAGTTCTTTTTATGGATGTGTTGGTGATGTTTTGGTAGGTCCAAAATGAATATACAACGAGGGTCTTTCATCTATGAAAATATTTACCGTTTCAGATAGCATTTAGGCCGATTATGAGAATAAGAAAATATAAGTTTCTGTGGTGCAACACTTTTTGTGTAGATTTAGAAACAAAAGAGATTATAACTAGGGCTGTCAAATGAGTTGGATTGTTTAAGCCCACTTCATTCGTGGACCATAATTTTTTACCCCAGACCATTTATAGTCAGTCTGATGGGTTAAACGGGTCAATCCGTTTATTCTTTTATTTTATTTTTTTGAAAAATATTTTGATAAAAGAATATCACTTTTAAGTCAAAAACCTTTTAAAATAATAATTTTTTAGTTTCAAGTCGAATTAGGAGAAATATGGGCTAAAAGCCTAAAAGTGCTATTTTTTTTAAAATGTAAAAAAATAATAAACGGGTTACTCATTTATCCCGCAGACTAATCCGTTTAACCCGTTATTTTTTTCGAGTCACTCGGACTCAACCAAAATTTAAACGGGCTTAATTTTAGATACAAAACCCGCCCATTTAAATGGGTAAACGGGCTAACCTAATAAATTTAGCCCATTTGACGGCCTTATTTATAACCTGTCTCTGTTTCTCTTGTATTAGATTTTTGGTAAACGAACTTTGCACCTCCTCTGAGTAATAGTTTAACATAAAAAAAATTTATTTTCTTATTTAGTTTTAGATTTAATATTTCTTCTGCAATATATAAGTGCCGTTTAGCTATTTTCTTAAATAAAAGTTTTTTTCTGTAAAAAAAAGTAGAATTTATATACTTGAAAAAATAATTAAATTGATTAATGTTTATAAACATATTTATTTAACATACAATTATACATGTTAAGTACTATATATGCTATTGATTAATATTTTATATCATTAATTATGAATGAAAATTCTTAATTGAATGATAAAAAAATAAAACGATTATAATTTTTAAAAAATTAGTTTAATTGATAAAAGTTTTGAAAAACGATTTTAAAAAATAACATATTAGAAAATAATTTCACGGA
>NC_029772.3:3109435-3110233 GCF_000817695.3 Arachis duranensis
TTCTAACATCGCACCCAAACAAGCTGTGAAGTGTGAACGGTTCTCAGTTCTGAAGGAGACACAAAAGAGAGAAAACCTTCGTTGGATTGATCGTCAATATTTGAGGCATTTCGGAGTGAGTGTGTCAAGGGAATTGGATGGGATTCTGTGTGGCAGGATCGTTGGATTCAAATGTTAATATCATGCTGAGACCGAGAGTGCGAAGCTGTTCTAATGAAGCAAGAATCAGGTCCCCTTCTTCATTCTGCACAGCACCCAATTTTGATAGCGTTAGTTTCAAGCACTCTCAAAAGCAAAATCATAAGGCCATTCAAACAAGACTTTTTCTGTGCAAGCAAGACTCAGTTGAGTTTGATGAGAGGAAGAGCCCAAATGAGGTACCTCACACCCATGCTTTACATTTACTATCTTCTTTCTTTTTTAGTGGCTTTTGTATGCTTAAAATTGGTATTGTGGATAGTATTTCAACATTTTGATGGAATAATACCTTTTGCCTTGAACCTTGAATTTATGGATATGCCAATAGAAACAGAAACACAGTAGTTTGACTTAATGACTACATTATTAGAGCAAGAAATAAGTGTGGTCTCCTAGTATTTTGGTAGAACTTGCTAATTGCCTACATTAGGTTTAGCGTTCCTGGATTTGGTTGTCATTTTCAATTTTTTGTATGGTTTTTTATTCATTCTATATGGTAGTATCGGTGATGGTAAATACCACATTTGAGAATCAAGGATGAGCAATGGGAAATGCCATGGGCTGGGTTTTTGTTTTTGGTTGTTTTTGTGGTGTGGTTTT
>NC_029772.3:3110257-3148053 GCF_000817695.3 Arachis duranensis
TGGGTAATTGTCACCTTAAAATTCTTGGACTTAACATTCAACCCATAGATCCTAGCGCAATCCTTTGGTGCTTGTTGCAGCTCTATGAAGTAAGAAACAATAACAAAATAATAGATCACCCTCTTTGTGTAAATGTGTAATAACAGGTTCTCTATTCTACATATATAGTTTCCCTTGAAAAGAAGTTAATAGCAATGTGCATGGGTTTTTTTTCCCCTCATTCCCCTCATATGTGTATATCTCAAGAAACATGTTCGGAATTTCTCCGTGGCCAGTAAACTGACTCCTTAATTTTGGCTCGGTTATATTACAGGTTAGAGAAGAGATCAAACGATGTTACGAACTCATAAACAGATTGGGTAGAGGAGTTGTGTATTTGGGATCTTCAAGGATGGGGCCTGGCCATCCCCATTATGTGCAAGCACAGGAGCTGTCTAAAGAGGCAAGTAATTCATACTGTAACTTCCTGCCTGCTTCTTGCTTGCTTTCTGTGAATAATGTAAGTTGGCATTCCGAAAAACATCATTACTTTCTGGCATAGACAAGTGTGAATATGTTATATTGGCAAAGGGTTTTAATGAGTGGAAAGGAGCCCTAGGGCTTTTAATGATTCCTTTCAAATATTGATTTTATTTGGGATAGGATTACCATTTTGGCTGCCCTATGACGAAAAGCTCCTGGCCTGCTCTTCCCTAACTTATGCAAAGGGATAATCTAGCATTGTTACATGGCTTATCACTTTAGGTGTTAATCATATCTTTTTGTTTTTATATGCAGATGTCTCATCATCTTCTGTATCTCTTTCTGATAAAATATTCTTTTTAAATTATTTACTGTTTTATACATGTGCTGCACAGATAGCAAATCTTTTGGATTGCACTTCATGGTCAGGGGCTGGACCAGGGTTAATGGACGCAGTTACTCAAGGTGCTCTGCAAGCAGGAAAACCAGTTGGCGGATTCAAGATTGGAAAAGAAGCTGGGGAATGGACTGCATCCAACTACCATCCATACTTGCCATCAGAAAATTACCTCACTTGCAGGTAATACCATTGCTTGATTTCTTATTCTATAGATTTGATTGCGAGTAGCTTCTTATATCGTTTTGACTTTTGAGTTCAGGTTTTTCTCTGCAAGGAAACATGGGCTGGTGGATGTTGTAGTAAGGAATAATTCACTCGATAAGACTGCTGTTGTTGCTCTTCCCGGTGGGATTGGTACTCTTGATGAGGTGTTTGAGATAATGGCGTTGATTCAGCTCGAACGGATTGGATCAGAGCTTCCTATTCCGTTCATTTTGATGAATTATGATTCATTTTATTCGAAGCTGCTTGACTTTCTTGATGTTTGTGAGGATTGGGGCACGGTTTCTAAGGGAGAAGTTTCATCATTATGGAAGGTTTGTAACAGCAACCCTGAGGCTTTGGCTTACCTGGTGGATTTCTACGGCTTTTCTTCCAGCAACAAAAGTAGTAATTTAACGAAATTGCATAGCACAGTTGAATCATCCTCCACATAGCACCTTTTTCCCCCTTTTCTTCCTTTAAGTGATTCCTTCCTTCTTCTCAACATAGCTCGATCATGAAAACATTCTGGTAAGTTGTTGTAATATTACTTAGCCATACTATTGTTGTCACCCCAAGTTCTTACAAAATATCTTCACATTCATCTGTATTGTAAAAGTTGTATTTGAATAAAGTGTCTATTGACTATGGTTTAGGTTTTCAATTTTAGGTATTGAAGACTCTATTTTCATCCACCCCCATAAAAAAAGGGAGAGGCAAATCAGGTTAAAATGATCAAATTTCAAGATGTGAGTTTTAGAGAATCCCATTAACATGAGTTCCAGAAAATGAAAAATCACGAATAATTTGCCTGATAAAGCTAATTGAGGAACATGATTGTAGTTAGAACATAAGCCTAGTGAGGTTTTGAGCCTAGAATGTGTGGTTTAATACTCTCTATAATTGTAAGCCATGGCTTGATTCTTGATATCTGTTCATTGTATGCATGTATTAAAGATGATTGAGGTCATTTTGTTACATCCCACGTTAAATTTCTTGCCCCTTTGGTTTATATACTAATTGTTTTATTGTTACTTTTGCTTACAAGTTACAGAAGGGGAGCCTCGGAGCAGCGGATGAGTTGTCTCCACGTGACCTCAAGGTCACGGGTTCAAGCCGTGGAAACAGCCACTGATATTGGTTGCGGCCCTTTCCCGGACCCTGCGTTAAACGCGGGACGCTTGTGCACCGGGTTGCCTTGCCCTTTTTTTGCTTACAAGTTACAACCGTATATTGATATCATTCTTTGTCTTGAGACCATAATCCATACTTTGTGCAATGTTATAGACATTGTGTTTTACATGCTTGTGTCCATACTTGCTGATGCGTGATATGCATTATCATGCTGGAAAATTAGAATAGAAGAGGCGAATGCAGAGGCCTTCCACTTGCATGAGATACCTGTACGTGGAGAACAAGAGAAAGGTTCAGAGGAGAAGAATTTAGAGAAGATCTAAGAAGGAAAGTAGGTAACACAATCTATCAGAAGGGAAGGAGCCCACTCCACTCATTAGTTAATCTTTTAACCTTCTACCTTCTAGTGTCCACTCTCTCATGCTTCTCCTTGGCTTCTGAATTGGTGGATTGGTTGCCACCTGTCCATTCCCACCAGCTAACTCTTCCTCATTTGTTAGCGGATTTAATTTGCGAGTTAATTTCAGCATGATTCCCATTAACTTCTTTGGTTCTATTTTTCTTCCTTACAGTTTGTTTTTGGACTCCAAATGTCCAAGTTGTTATTTTGGGAGAAATAGACATTTTTAGTTAGTCAACTTTAGGGTTTACATTTATAATTTAGGATTTAGAGTTTAGAGTTTATAATTTAGAATACAGAATTTAAAATAAACAAAATAATTTTAAAAGAATTGACTGATGTTGGCTGAAAAAAGTTGGTTTCCTAACATTACTCTTTGAATTGCTATTTGGACCAGAGTAACAAAATGTTTACAAATTGTGGTTTTTGTTTTCTTTTTCCTTTTTTTTTTTGGAAGTAATTAAGCAAAGGAAGAGAATCACTGTGCCTTGTTAAAAAAATTACTGCACCTTGTTAAGGCTCTTGGAAAATCATTAACATGGTCAATGTATGGCTTTCCTCCATGTGTCAGTGTCAATGTATGATACATGGGTCGTATGTAGCCAGCCTAGCTATCAAACATTAGGGGCATTATATATATACACAGTGGCGGAGCTTAGTTCAGACAAGGGATGGCCACGGCCCCTCCAAATTTTTATTAAAAAAATTAGTAATACTTTTTTAAAAAATAAAAAATAGTTCAGTTGGCTCAAATATTTTATTATGACTTAAAATTGCAAAGTTCAATCTTCATCTCTTGCTTTTATTGCACAATAATTTTTAGTTTTAAACATTCAAAACATATCGAATTTGGACTGAATTGAGTGTATTTGTATTTCGCAGTTATATTCAAATTTTTATATAAAATAATCATAAAAAATCAAAGAGTTGATGATGCATTTTTTAAGAGGAAGGCTAATATTAGAAGGAAAACATATAATTTTTACAATATCAACACCTATAGATAGTTCTTCTACTTTAATGAATCACGAAGAAAGTAAGATACAACCTTCAAAAGTTTAAAGAGTTGCATCTGATGAGTTTGACCTTAATTCTTTGGAACGATACCCTGAAAAACGGGTTCAAATTTGATGGGGTCCATTAAAAAAAACATCTTGGCAATTATCTTCTATCTGGCCCCCCCCAAAATTTTGTTTCAAGCTCCGCCACTGTATATACATATTATCAACCATAAACCACTAAAATAATAACTTTTTTTAAGTACCAAAAGTCAATCACTGTTTGGTAAGGGTTAAAGTTCTTTCGAACATATCTAAATTTTTTTAATAAAGAAAGGAAAAGAAGAAAGTAAACTTATAAAGTATGGAACGTGGAGGATATGATCATATTCATATAATTCAGAAGGTGTGGCTGATATACTGCAGATCATTAGGTCATTAGGAAAAAAAAGAAATGGCAGAAATTGCAGTATCTTTTGTCCTTGATCAACTGTTTCCATTGCTGAGAGATAAAGCAAGAACTCTCCAAGGTGCCCACAAAGAGTTTGAAGACGTGAAAGATGAACTAGAGAGCATATGCGCCTTCCTCAAGGATGCAGACACAAGGGCTGCAAAAGACAACAATGCCCTTGACGACGATGGGATCAAATCATGGGTGAGGCAGTTAAGAGAAGCGGCTTTCCAGATAGAAGATCTAGTTGATGAGTATCTGATCTACCAACAGCAGTGGCCAAGTCATTCTGGCATTGCAGCCTCTCTATGCAAGGCTGCTAGCTTGATCAAGAATCTGAAGCGTCGCCATCGACTAGCCTCCGATGCGCAAGACATCAAATCACGTGTTTGCGGGATCAAGGAAAGAAGCGAAAGATATGGCTTCCATTGCAGCTCAAGAGAGAGCCATAGTGCGAAGTCCCATGACACTCGAATGGCCTCCCTTTTCATGGAGGAAGCTGAGGTTGTGGGAGTTGAAGCCGCGAGAGATGAACTGATTGGTTGGTTAGTTGAAGGGACAACAGACAGAACAGTTATTTCAGTTGTGGGAATGGGAGGGTTGGGAAAAACCACTCTCGCCAAGAAGGTTTATGACGACACTAATGTGATTGCGAATTTTGAATGTCGTGCTTGGATCACAGTGTCTCAGTCTTACACAATAGAAGGATTGTTGAGGAACATGCTAGACCAGTTTTACAAAGAAAGAAGAGAGGCTCCTGTTCCTGCTGCTGTAGATCTTTCGAGAATGGATCAAGAGTCGTTGATTGAAGAAGTGAGGAGTTACTTGCAACAAAAGAGGTATGTGGTGGTGTTTGATGATATATGGAATGTAAACTTTTGGGGTCAAATTGAGTTTGCTGTGTATGATAATAAGAAAGGAAGCAGGGTAATGATTACTACTAGGAGCATGAATGTTGCTGAGTTTTGTAAGAGATCTGCCTTTGTTAATTTACACAACTTGCGACCTTTAAGTCAAGAAAAATCTTGGGAGCTATTCTGCAAGAAGGCATTTAGATTTGACTTGGATGGACGTTGTCCGGAGGAACTCGC
Source organism: Arachis duranensis (assembly GCF_000817695.3). Taxonomy (NCBI): domain Eukaryota; kingdom Viridiplantae; phylum Streptophyta; class Magnoliopsida; order Fabales; family Fabaceae; genus Arachis; species Arachis duranensis. Next base: position 3,115,395 of record NC_029772.3, read on the forward strand.
AGATATCTCCTTCGAGATTGTTAAGAAATGCAAGGGATTACCGCTAGCGATCATGGCAATCGGCGGTCTTTTATCTACAAAAGAAAAGAAGGCAATTCAATGGAGAAAGTTGAGTGAAAATCTGAGCTTGGAGTTTGAGAAAAATCCCCATTTGAGTGGGATAACAAAGATTCTAGCTCTTAGTTATGATGATTTACCTTACAATTTGAAGGCATGCTTCTTGTACTTTGGATTATATCCCGAAGACTATTTAGTCAATTCAGAGAGACTCATTTGGCAGTGGATAGCAGAGGGATTTGTTAAACATGAGAAGGGAAAAACTCTGGAACAAGTTGCAGAACAATATTTAACAGAATTGATCCACAGAAGTTTGGTCCAAGCCTCAATTGAAGTTGATGGCAAAGTTGAAAGTTGTCAAGTTCATGATTTATTTCGTGACTTGATTGTGAGAAATATGGAGGATTTAAGTTTCGCTAGGTTTGTTACTAAAGAAGATCAATCACCCATTGTTGGCATAACTCGGCGCCTGGCGATAGCAAATAGTCCCAATGATTTCATCGGAAGTTTAAGTTCAAGTACCCGGTCGCTGCATGTTTTTAGAGTTGAAGAGTTGTCAGAAACCTTTTTGAAGAGCATTGTCAAAAAGTGCAGGCTGCTGAGAGTACTAAATTTCAGGGATGCTCCACTTGGTCAAGTTCCTGAAAATTTGGGAAAATTGCTCCACTTGAGGTATTTAAGCTTGCGCAACACAGACATAAGAACTCTTCCGAAATCCATTGGCAAGCTGCAGAACTTAGAGACCTTGGATCTAAGGCAAACACGCGTCCAAGAGATACCGAAAGAGATTAACAAGCTGAAAAAGCTTAGACATCTCATAGCATACCATCTAAACTTCAAAGTTGACTTTCGCATGTTGTGGGATTGGGAAAAGGGTGTTCAGATGAATGGTGCTGTTGGAAGCTTGACATCACTGCAAACACTATGTTTAGTGAAGGCAAATCATGGTGGAGTACAGCTACTCTCCGAGCTAGGAAAGTTGAAGCAGTTGAGATCATTGGCCTTGAGTCACATGAAGCGGGAATATGGAAGTGTGCTACATGTCTCGATACGTGAGATGCATCACTTGGAGACGCTAGAAATAACTGCTATAGACGAAAATGAAGTCATTAATTTTCCTCTTGTGTCATCTGTGCCTCAACTTCAGCATCTACGCCTAAGGGGGAAGTTAGAGAAGTTACCAGATGGTATTCAACAGCTTTGGTATCTTGTCAGGTTGTCCTTGTCATACTCCAAGTTAGGTGATGATCCATTGGAGGCGCTTCAAGATATGCCAAATTTGATGCACCTCTTGATGTATGATGCTGCGTATGAGGGCAAAAGCTTGCACTTTCGAGAAAAAAGGTTTCTAAAGTTGAACGAACTGACACTCAAAAACTTGTATGGTTTGAATTCAATTCTTATTGATAAAGGATCCTTGCCTAATCTCAAAAGGGTCAAGTTAGAAAATATCCCTCAAATGAAGAAGGTTCCTTTTGGTATTCGCCACCTAGTCAATCTTGAAGATCTATATTTTGTTGACATGCAAAATGAGCTTGTTGAAAGCATTGATCCTATTGGAGGTCAACAGCACTGGATCATAGAGCATGTTCCCATAGTTTATGTCAGACACAAAGTTGGTCCAAAGTTCGCTGTATTTGACACTCGCGTTATTCGTCATTCAAGGCGCAGTTAAATCGTTAAACTTCCAACTCTGGAAATAGAAGGTGCAAGCGGCTTTCTTCCGAATAACTTGAAATTTTCTGTTACCACTGTTTATAATTTAGTATGCAAGCTTCATCTAACTCCTGGAATAGTTTTTCTCTGTTCGCATTTCAGTTTCTTTGGTTATATTATTTATTTTTTATGCTTCATGTTCCTTTTAATCATGACTTAGATAGCAGAAGGTTCTGAAGAGCTATTTATCTGTAATTTTTTCAATATAAACAATTGAACCTTATATACAGGCATACAGCTCTGTAATAATATTTTGTCTGAATTGTCCAGAAATTTCAGATTCTCCACGAGGCCCCTTCACAACAATGGCATTGCTGCTCTTCTTAAATGCTTTGGTGAGTGCGAATTAAGCATATTTTCTGAGTTTAGCTCTTTAACCAAGGCACATGAAATCTCAAAATGAATGTAATTGGCTGCAGATATTTTTAAGCTAAACTCTTAGCTTCAATTAGTTTGTGATTTATGTACCCATGTATGGGAGTTTGTCTTTCAAGGATTGTGAGGCATCTTTTTCTGTTAAAAATTGAAACATTCTCTCTTTCATTTTCAGGTAGTTACTTTGCTTTATTTCATTTTGATATTTCTTTAGTTATATGTTGGAGGAAAAAATTATCAAAACAATGCCTTGATGATATATTATCAAGTTAACAATGATGGTGAAAATTTTGACCTTAACTACTTTTAATTGTGTGTGCTCCTAATAGGTCAACCCAAGTGGTTATCTCATCTCAATTTGTGGATCATTAAGCTATTTTTTAGATTTCATATTTGATGAATATTTGAACTGAGACTGAGTTTGTGAAGTAGTAGAAATTCATGCTTAGTCTGAGGATCATACCAGCTTGACAATTTTGCAGATTGAAAAGTGAGTTGATTAGTAGACTAATAATTCATTAGATTATCAGATTAAGTAAAACAAAAAGGAAGACACTTGACTTTTCTTTAAATTTTCACTTTTTTCCCCCTAATTTTTTGGCTCTCTACCATGGATTTGAACACAAACTCTTTAAAGTTGCAGTTTCAAAATTCATAAATTCAAACTCTTTTAACAACATTGCAGTTGAAGTTCACCTGAAATTTCTGTATATTTTCACTGCAACCAACCATTAGGTAAGAGGTAGTCAAGTATTAGGCATATAACAGATAGTAAAATGATCTAGATTTGATCAACCATATTAAAGGCAAAAACACCTGGAAATTTTGACTGCTAAAAGATAGTACAAATTACAATTACAAATAAAACACAAACGGCATCATTGCCTACAAATGATGGCAGACCTTCCTACACAAAACTTTCTAACTCAATCATGGCGCCAACATTTGAGTCAGCATATGCACTGAGTCAACCAATCATCCTCTACCCTTTTATTATAGCACAAACCTTCAAACTAAGCACAAATGAAGTACAAGATACAACCATGATGCAGCATTTGACACTCAATGAGCAATGTACAGAAGTCATGGTCCTTGTTACTATGTCGGAAAAAAAGGGGTGAAAAAATTATAATGTAGACGTATATTGTTTTGTGTGCCTGATTTCGTTGAAATGGTTAAAGCTATTGCCGGTTGCTGCTTGTTTAGCCCTTCGAGGATAAAAGAAAATGCCCCAAAAGTGACGCAGCTCTGCAAAAGAGCTTGTGGTGCACCTAGAGAATCCTTGAAGATGAGACATAATAAACCAAGAAAGCAAATACCAAGCACAGAAAATGAAATTGGAACATGAATTTAAGCAAGCATTACTTCAACTTTTACAAATATCAAACAAGCAAACAAAGAAAAAGAAAATTTGAGTACATTAGAAAAGAGAGCAGGGTCGGCTACATAGATTAAGCAACTCCATAGTGGTTTATCATTTATATTCATATTTACACCATTGTCATCTAAATGCTGAGTCATAAGATTTTGGGAAGCCATTCAATGATGAAACATCCACACGCCAAAAGAGTGTAAAGGTTCAATTTTGTTCATAAAATTGCAACTGTGTTTTACTTTTAGTCACTAAAATTTCAAAAGTAACTATTTGGTCCCTATCCAGTCAACCATTAACTTAGAAAAATAGTGACAGTTGACCAGCTAAACACTAAATGACTTAGTAAATGTAAGCTTAGAAGCTCAGTAGTTCATTTCTGGAATTTCAACAATAAATCGTTTGCAATTGCAAGCATCAAATTGAACATTTATTCCCTCATCAAACCTCCTATCTACAGACATCACTGATTTTAAGTGTAAATCAAACAGTGCCACATTTGATATTAACACCCTTAACTGCCCATGATATGAAAAATACCATTCCCACCCCTATATAAAAAATAATTTGCATCTTATTGAAGAGGTTCCAAATAAGTTAAGAAGATCAGTTTAATGGTAATTCATAAACTGAATACAGAGAAAAAGAAAATGAAACCTGGAAAACTTAGAGCAAGGCCAGTGCAACATCCAGCTACCCCAGCATTAATGACTGCACATAAAAAATAATAATAATTTTAAAAAAACCAGTGGAAACAAAAAAAGAAAAATCATATGAAAGCAAATTTAAAACTTTCCTATAATAGGTAAAGATTTTAATTTTAATACCATCATCCTTTCCACGAAGTTGCTTCAAGATACATACAACCAAACTATGAACACCAGACAAAGCTGCAAATGTCTAATGACGCAATCACAAGATGAAAAAAATATATATTATTTATTTAGTAAAAAGATAAATATGCAGAGAGAGAGAGAGAGAGAGAGAGAGAGAGAGAGAGAGAGTTCTCAAATCTCAAGTGTAACCTTTGCAAAAGATCCAGCTTCTGCAAAGGATCCTTTAAACCCTTTCTTCTTAACCAATCCAGAACCTGAAACATTAACCATCATTAGTAATTTCGAAAATTGATTAAAGAAATTCAAAACTGTGTGTGTGGAGAGAGAGAGAGAGAGAGAGAAAGAGGACCATAGCCAAAGATGGAGCCCAACAATGCGCCACTGGCGGAGTCTGCGGCGAAGCGGAGGAGGCAAACGGTGGGAGCAGTGAACGGATGGGAAGCGGAAACGACGGCGTTTGAAGAAGGGGTAGTAGAGCTGGTGGTGACGTCAGAAGCGGGCCTAACGGCTGAGTCCGAGTCGGACTCGTACTCGGAATCGGTAACGGGATTATTCGCCGTCGCCATGGGTTTTCGACAGTAAAACGGTGTTAGTTTTTTTCCGTTAATCAAAAGTGGAAGAAAAATATCCAGGCGAAGGGAGGAGTATATATCTCTATAGTCTATAACTCTATCTATCCGTTTGTGATAATACCGTAGCGTACTAGCCGGACTGGATAAGACAAATTACTCCTTACCGATAAATCAATCTATCTAAATATTGTTTAGTGTGATAAAAATCTATTGAAAATTAAAATATTTAATATAAAAATTTTTACACGATTTTTTTTATGATTTTGTTTATATTTTTTATGAAGAATGTTTGAAATGAGTAGAATTTATTATTTTTTATCATTAGTTAATCAACAATATTTAAAAATGCGTGTTAAAAGTCTGTTATTAAATTATTAGACTAAAAGATGAAAGGTTGGGGATCAAAGGGCACAAAATTTGGCCTTATTGGGCAAACACTGTTGGCGTCTAATGAAATATCCTCACTCTATACTGTCAAGAATGTTTAAAGCTAAATATTTGAGATATACAGATTTCTTACATGCAGAGATAAGAAGCATACCGTCGTGGGGATGGAGAAGTGTTCTTGAAGGCCGCAAGGTGATTGAGAAGGGCTTGTTATGGAAAATAGGCTCTGGTGCTAATGTCCGCATCTTCCATGATCCCTGACTCCCACCACCATTACCCTTTAATGTCCCTCAAGCTGCAGTGACAATCCCACCGAATAATCAATTTTAGTTGATATATGCAATAAAAATTTTTCCATCAAACCAATAAAGAAGGAGGATGAAGTTAATTGGTGCTGGACAAAATCTGGTATATACGAAGTTGGGTCAGGATACAAAGTTGCTTATGAGTTCTTTCATTTTCCTACTTCATTGCCTCAGAACATACAGAACAACAGAGTATGGATTAGCATTTACAACAAATTCATAGCCGGTTTGCATCCACCCATGTCACTTGCCCAAGATGCATGCTGAAAGATGAATCAATTTCTCATGCCTTGTTCCAATGCCTTCTATCTTCAATAATCTGGAGTCTAACCTTAATAACCCCTGACTTATGGCAGAGAGAAGAGGAGACCTTCATCAATTGGTGGCAACGAGCCTTATCTTGGGTAGCGGCTCAAATTGAAGGTAGACAAAAGATCCTCTTTATCGCGGCGGTGTGTTGGAACACTTGGAAAGCGAGGAATAAGTATGTCTTTGAGAAGCTAATAAGCCCATCGCCAGAGATAGTGCAAGAAGCCAGCAGTATACCTGATGAATGCTAACAATTTCTCTTTATTCTTACTTTACTTTTTCTTAAGCTATTTGTCTTCCAATCACATTTGGTGATAATTGGAAATACCCAACTTTTTTTGTACTTCCTTATGGAAACATTATTATTTTATAATGATAAAACAATATCTATCTTTGAGAAAAAAAATAACGGCTAGAATACTAAATTAGTACCCTGGGTGTAATTCCGTTTTGGTCTTTAAGGTTTAAAGTGTCTTATTTGAATCCAAAAAAGTTTCATTTAGTTTCAATGTAGTCCTACCGTAATGTCAAAATTAAATAATTAACAAGATGTCCTACATGACGGCAGTACAAGAACAAAGTCGATAATCTAGAGAACAAGTACAAGCTTCAAAGGCACAAAATCAACCGTAGATGCATTATGTAGGACATTCCGTTAATTATTTAACTTTGACCTCACGATGGGACTACATTGAAGCTAAATAAAACTTTTTTGGATTCAAATAGGACACTTTAAACTTTAAGAGCCAAAAGAGGATTACACCTAAATGTAGGAGACCAATTTGTTACTTTACCCTAAAAATGACAAAAGACGACATTGCTAAACAACAGTAAAAAAATTCAAGAATTTAGTACAGAGGTGGTGATGATAAAGCAATAGCAAGGTTACAACACACAAAAAATAGTTTGTAGGAATACAAAGAATATATGCATATATGGGTTACAGTATAGGGAGCTCCTAGATCCAAGTAGGATCTGATGCTAGAAATTGAATTAGTAGTAATGATGATCATGATATGATGCTCCAAATTCTGCTCTCCATGCTTGATCATCATAAGTATATGAAGTGGCATTGTTGTGTGCCAATTCTGAATCCTCTTGATACAGTGGTTGCAGTGCAGATTCTGGTAATTTGCTCTCTGCAAGGTACTGCTTCATGGTACTAACCTCTGTCTTGTGTTTACTTTTCAACTTTTCAATTTGCATTTTCAACATCTCATTGTCTTGTTGCACGTTTGCAAAGTTTTCCTGCATCATAACATTAGAACATGAATACCACAGTGCTGAATCTTTTCAACTCAGTTAATTATTATATATGCCTAATGGAGATAATATAAATGTTTCTAGAACAGGCTCTAAACTAAAACATGCAAGTATTTGATAATAGAAGGATATATACTCTCTTAAGTAGTTTATTCTGCATCCAGTAAATATTATTTTATGAAAGCCACCATTTTAACAAATTTTAATGGTCTCTAAAGTTACCTCTGCAACAGATGCAGCATGTTCAGCTTCTCTTAGTCTAACAAGTAGTTCTCCGGCTGCCTGAACAGCTTCCGCAGTATCTCGGAGTTGACTTTTCAAAATCTGGTTCTCCTTTTTCAACAATTTTGATTCCTTTTCCCTCTCCACCCTCATGACAGAAAGCTCGGCAGCAAGAGATTTGGCAAAGCGAGCATGTCCCTTTTTTGAGGCCTTTGCTGCCGCCCTTTTCACCTCTGCTATCCCTTCCATTACTGCCTCATGTTTAACAACCAAGTCATTATATTTCTCTTGTAGCTCAGCGTAGTGCTCCACAATTCTAGCATGACCAGTGACTGCTCTATTTAGTGCATCATCCAACTCTGCTGTGCACTTCTTCTCAGATCTCAGTTCTGCCTCCACCCTCTCTGCACGCTGGCGCTGGGACTCAAGATCAACTCTAAGTTCGTCCGTAAGACAAATCCATTCCCTTTCCATTTTGGTCCATCTCTGCTTTTCATTCTCTAGCTCTTCACCATCATTTTCATGAGAAAACACACCACTCTTCTGCAGTTGTATGGATCTTGACATTAAAGAAGATCTAAGTATATCTGTTGACTTTTTAACCGGTGCATCACCATATGATTGAAGCTTGCTCCTTAGATTCTTAATTTCTTCAAGAAGCAATTCCTTCTCATTAGCATCAAAAGAGCTATCTTTTTTGGCACACTCTTCCTGTACTTCTTTAATTTCACATTCTTCCCCTGTAATATATGGGAAATGACCAATTGAGGATGTCCCCTTCAGAATCTGAAAATGACATCGAAAACATTTGAGAATGGGAATTTTAAGTACCATGAAACGAATAGAATTCATATTTTTATATTAAAAAACCAACTGACCTTGTTTTCGTCTTTCAATTTCTCCACCTGGAAACAAACAGAATAATTATCAATAATGTAAAGTGCATCCCAAACATAATTCATTAAGGTTAGAGAATCTTAATACCATTTCATTTAGCTGCTTGATTCTAGCTGCTTGCTCCATGCACACATTATCCAAGTGCTTCAGCGGGGAAAAAAGGAGATAAATGAGAGAAGAAAAAAAAAATTAAGAAAGAATCTTCTATGTGGAAATCATGTGAAAACATACTTTTGGGACTTTCAAGCTATTTTGGACCTCAGCATAATCCTTATCGCATAATTTTGTACGACAAGATGCACAAAGGGAGGTGTATTCTCCATCACTGGAAGGCTTATTCGGTATTGTTTGATCAGAAGATTCATCCTGGTCATTTTCTGGGCATGCCATCAAGGTTAAGTGCTCAAATGAGAAGGAGGTTGTGGATTTGTTCAATGCTGAGTTCTTCTGGTGATTGTCAATTATTTGTAATCCCCTCTGGAGGCTAGTTGCCAACGATTCAGCCTTGCTAGACCGTAAAGAGGATTGCATATGCTGACACTCTTTAAATGATTTTCTTGACAAATCTTCATCTAAATTTGAATTCTCTGCCACATTGTTCCAACGTCCAAGATTACTTGATGCAAAAGTCACGTTTTTCCTTAGGTTATTGCTAAATTTTGGGGAATCAGACAACTTTGGTCCATCAAGTAATGGAGATGGACTGCACGAATGGACTGATTTAATGCCTTCTGAAGTGTTTTCGATGCAATCAATGTTATCTGCTGATATCACAATGTCCCTGTCATTGAGCATGTCTGCATCACAATTTTCAACAGAAGAAAACTGGACACAATCTTCAGTGACAGAAATGTCTTTAGGACTCCCTTCACATGAGCTGTACAATTCATCAATCTGCTGCTGCAATTGCCTTATGTCATCCTCATTGACATTTACCACCTCATTGGTGTCATTCTCCATGTTAGAAAGGATCAATGAGCGGTTTACGCTGATTCTCAAATGATTAAGACTTTCCTGTGCATTACACCCTTGGAAGGATCCCTTTTTACCCCCATCATCCTTTGCCCTGATAAGTTCTTCCTAAACCAAAGGAAAGACATTTTGACCCTCATAATTTGCACTATTGTGTTCATTCAAAAGCTATCTGCAATAACAAGTCCTAGAATATACCTTCAAGTTCTTGATTGTATCACTGAAATCAACATCAGCCTCCTTTATTTCATTGATAACTGGCTCATTTCTAACGGATCTTACTCGTTGTCCAAATCTGAGTGTGCTGAGTGTTTCACTATTACTCCTACAATCAACAAATAGAATATTTATATCTGAATTCAATTTTAATAAACTAGTGAATTGAAGACTGTGATCCAAGTAAACACTGTGATCTAAGTAAAAATACTTGTTATCAGGGGAGATCGAACAGATTACTGAGAGCTTCGAATTTCCACCAAGTGAGTCTCGTAGTAAATGTGTTAAACAAGATTTCCTGTGTGGGTTGGCTTCATCTTTTGCAAATTGAGGTTCTTTAATCAGAGCATCCACAAAATGGCTGTACCAATAACTTATACAGTGGTCAGAAATAAAAATAATTTTATGTTCATGTACTTGGTCATTAGCATGAAACAAGAAACTGATTCAAAAGTGATGGCCAGTGTTCTACAAAGAAAATAACATTATTTTTGCGGTATGAAATATTCAAGCATGTAACAACAGGCTGACAAAATTAACATAATATACTACATTCAACTTCCAAAATGATAAAAGATAAAAATCCAATCAATTTTGAATGGCGTAAGAACCCTGGATGACCTAAAACCTTTGATAGGTAGAATTAGTCTTTGATGTACCAGATGTATATACATCTGCTATTGATTTGGCATAGTAATATGGCTTCAAGAGTTATGTACAAATATATTGATGTTCTTTACATTTTGGTGTTCTAAATCCTTAGTCTTCTATTAATGTTGTTTAAGTTGTTGATATTCTAAATCCCTAATATTTGGCCATCTTTGACAATTTAGTCATGGCATCTTACCCAAGCTGAGATAATGACTTCTTTAAATTTATGGTTTCCGTATGATATTGGCCTGCATCATCAGTTGTATCCCTGTCAAGCCCAGCAAGATCAATAAGGCTGATCTTACTACCCTTTAAGCCATTGGAGCTTTTTGAAATTCCCTGCAGCAGCATAATAGAGATAAATTAACAATATGGAACCAAGGTATCAACACGAATTTTAGAGCTGTTACCTAAAAATGAAGAATTTGGCAATACCTTACACCAAGACTCAACTACAAAGGTGAAAATGATGTGTGATTTGGACCCATTAGACTTAAAGCCTCCATATTTTCTGTTTGAAAGGCCCTGCAACATATATTGAGAAATTAACTTAGCTGACTGAGACTAAAACATAATTTTTGACCAAAATCTCAGTTAACATAAGCATTTATTTTATGAATATGTAGACATCTAAATTTGAGTATACTCCTTAAATGCTTCTCTCTACCTTGATCATGATTTGAGCTACATCATCGTAGCTTGTGATATATTCCTCAATCAAATTCTCAATATACAGTGCGTTTTTTGAATCTTCCTTCACCTGCAATAGTTTTGACCAAGGCATAATTATCATAAGCATGCAGAAACTGAAGTGACAGAAACTAGGAAAAAGTGTTTTCTATAAAAGATGGATTGAGTAAATTCCCTAATACCACTGGTGATTAAAATGATACCTACCTCAAGGTTCTGCTGGATTGGATTGAGTAAATTTTTAATTTGATCGTGGCAAATCTGTTTAGCAAACACCAAAAAGAGACCCAAAAAAAAAAAAAGAAAAAGTTAGTAACACGAAGGAACAATCTCCTGAGCAAGTTGAGAGGGTTTTATAAAGAATTCAGGTTCAGTTACCTCAAGAAAAGAACAACGACATTGATAGTTGAACTGTTTCCTATCTGACATACGTTTCTCCTGAAATAGTCATTCAAAATTTGAAAACCAAGATGCTTCACTTTTGATAATTATCAGTTAATGTAGAAAACAGAAACATACTCTTTCAAGCTCAGTAAATAACATTCTGAAGATCCGAGGAGCAATTCCCTGTTGACTTTGACTCAAAGGCTCCTCAACAATGGAACTTGGGGGACCCCACATTGTATAAGTCTTTCCACTTCCAGACTAGTAAACAATGCACAGATGAGGTGAAAAATTAGTCCTCAATATTTGTGCAATTGCAACACATTTTCTTTTTCCACGAAAGTTTAAAAAATCATAGCTAACATCAATAACATATACCTGGCCATATGTCAGAATTGAAGTGTTGTAACCAGCTAAAGCGCTTCTAACCAACGGTAGACCCACAGACTGGAAAACATCCTCCTAAACAACCAAAAAGCTTATAAATCACACTGAAGTATAGAAGAAAAATTACTACTACTGCTAATTAATTATACCAGGAAATTCATGAAGTACACTTTATTACCCTTTTTTAACTCAGATTAATCAAAACATAAATCAGAATGTTATATATATAATTGAAGCAAGGAAGGTAAAAGTACTAATTGCTTCATTCTAACAGGCAATTCACGTAAGTAGCTTTTAGTAATTAAACAACCTTTAGCACATATCTATCTATCTATTACCAAGCCAGTTTGATATTCATTCTCAAACACTTAATATTTTATTGTGCCACTTCATACTTTTTTCCATGGTAGGATAATCTAATTTCTTTCTTTGTATTATTATATTGGGTAAACTACTAAAATAGTATCCGAAAGTTCATAGTGACAAAAATAGCCCTTAAAGATACAAACAACAAATAAGTCCTTGAATGATTTGAAAATGCAACAAATAAGTTAAGTACTAATTGCTGCATTCTAACCGACAATTCATGCAATTTAAGTACAAATTAACCACCCGTTTAACACAGATTTATAGTATAAGAACATAACACATAGAAGTTCAACTTACAAATAAGTCACACTGAAGCTAATCAAGTAAAGCAATTCCTGCATTCTAAACACAATTTTACACATAAAAGTTCTAGTTTTTTTTACCTGGCTGGAGTTGGTATCAAAAACCTCGTCGAAGGTGAATAGTGCATCCCCCAAACACAATGTATCAGAAGAAACCTTCTCAATTTTCGAATCTCCTTCTTTCGCATTGTTATTTTTATTCTCAGGTCTAATTCGCACCACAACCTGCATCAAGAAATTCAAATAATTAAAGGCTCGAAAAATATGAGTGTCAAAAATCTATGGGTGCTTCTTTGATCACAGCAAATCACTACTAGGGTTACAGATCACAGTTTCAAAGTTCAAAATGGAACCTTCACGGTAGGATCGTCGTTCAATTGGGTGTGAGAAATTGGAGCCTTGATCTGAGTTTGTTGATGGTTGATGATGTTTGGATCTGCTGGGGGAGTGTTTTCAGCGTTGGATTTGGGGACTTTAGGGTTTGAATTTGAATTTGAGGAAGAAATTGAAGTGTATTTGTTTCGAGTGGAAGAGAATGATTTTGGAATGATGAGGTTTCTGATTGAGGAGGAAGAAATGCTCCCCAAGAAACCATTCTCTGTTGTTGCTGCCTTGTTTTGCTTCATGGCTTCTTTGCTGAGCTTGCAAAAATGGTGGATCTATGAAGAGAGTGAGAGAAAGTGTGTTTGTATGAGTGGGAGAAGAACTAAGTAAGTGTTTGGATTCAAATTTTGATGTGAAACAACGAGAGAGGGAAGAAGAACTGAAGAGTGAGGAAGTGGCTAAGGTGAACGTTACCGTTATGAAAAATGAGAAATATCTTTTTAGCTTCAAATCTTAAATGACTAAATTGTCCTTGTACTTTTAATATACAGACAATAATTGATATCAACTAAAGTGCACATGGCAAGATAGTGACTCACTGGGGGCAATATAGTCCATGCACACCAAATTCAAATAATGACTAGTCGTTGAGCTCGCCGCCATGTCTTGTGAATCATCCGTTGCACTTGCTATCATGCTCGCTCGCTCTCTCTTTTTATATTTTTGTAATTGATTAATGATTAATTTACTTAATCATCCATTAATTGTATGGAACAGTAATTGACTAAATGGTAAGGAAAAATACAGGGAGTCAAGTATCTATTAGCCAAAAATTAAACAACTTAATTAATAATAATTAATTTTAAATTATTTTTTAAATTTAAATTTTGATTAATTGATATCAATGACATTTTTGAATCAAAATTTATCTTAATTTATTTTCATTTCTACTCACCATTCACCATACAAAACCACAAATCCTAATCTCTCTTCCTAATGTTCTACACTATCGCGGTTTCGTCCTCGCGCCGTTAGCGTCGCCGCAGCATCGTTCTCGTGCGCTATCACCGGTCGTCCTTGCATCCTTCTCCACCACCTCCTCTGTCATTCGCGCAGGAAAGACGGTCATCATCGCGCTTCCATCGCGACTCCCCATCGCTCACCACTCGCACTCCATGACTCTCCATCCGTCGTGACGCAGCCACCACCAAGTCTCCGTTCGCGACGCGCAATCAAATTCATGGCGCCTCCTCCACTCGTTGCAACACGCCACTGTGAGTCCTCCACTGTCCACGCAACACTGTCCAATACGTTGTAGCCGGCCATCCTGCGGCTCTTCTTCTCCTCCTCCTATTTGGTTTTAAATTATTTTTTTAACTAGTTTTTTATATTTTTTTCTACATTTCGGATTATTCTTTTTATTAGTTTTGGATGATTCTTTTTCTTATGTTTGGTATTTTTTTTTTAGATTTGGATGATTTTTTATCTTATATTTTAGTGCTTTTTTTTTTAATTTCAAAGTTTTTTTTTTAAATGAAAAATTAGTGTTTGCCTAATAAATAGTAAAAGGTGAATTAAAATAAAAAGAGGCAATTAATAATCATTAATTTTGTATCTTTTAAAAAAAATTAAATAATCACTAATTAATAACAATTAATGTTATTAATTAGTATAGAATATAATTCAAAAATATTTATTAACTTATTCTTGGTTAGATCTCTCTTGATTTCCGAGCGAATCATCCATTGTTATTTTTCTATGCGCTTTCTCCACAACAACAATAATAATCTCTATTTATCATTATAAAAATAAATAAAAACATGATAAATTTCAATCTAAAATCCACTATAAAATGATATGGATGTGTGATATAGAAGAGGATTATTTAATTTAGTTCACCTAATTTTAGCTAAAAAGAAGAGCTCTCTCTTCATCAAAATGTCAAGTGTTGATTCATGGGATTGGAATATAAATTTTTAATACGTACTTTAAATATTTACGAGAAAAGATTAAATATTATTTAAAAGTTTTTAAATTATATTTTTAGAATATGTAATTTAATTTGATGTATTTTAATTTTATTTATTTAATTATTGAATTAGATGTTATGGACTTAAGATTTTTTTTTATTTTAACTTAATAAGAAGTTATAAATATCTCATAAACTATGGTAATCATAATTCAATGATTAGAGATGTGACTTCCATGATTAAACCATAATATGCACAAGCGAGATTGAGTTAGTCCTTCTCTTGTTGCATCGAAAAATTAGATAGAAAATTTAGGAGTTTCTTTCTTGTTGCGTCAAGAAATTGGGTAAAAAGTATAATGATTCTCTTTGTATTCAATTTCAATCTATTTCTTTTATTTTCTATTTTAATTTTAATGTATCTTTTTATTCTTTTTGAATTCTTATTTTTTTGTTTATCCTCTTTTTCTTTATCATTTGGTATCAGATTTCAGATATTAGATTAATTCTTATTAATCTATATTTGTTCTTCTTATATCTTTAAAAAAAGTTTTAATGTCTCTCATATCTTTCTTTATGTTTTTGTCGTCCTTGTCTTTTTTGTTTGTATTTTATTATTATTTTGTCGTCTTGTTGATTTTATTATTTAAAAAAAATATACTGTGCAAAAGTAAAGAAAAAAAAACATAAATTGTCTTCTTTATATTTGTTCTTTTCGTACCCTAATTTTTCAATAACAAAATTCAAGAACAAATCTTTTTTAAAAAGAAGAAGAATGATGATACGTGTTTCAAATATTTGTGATATGAAGAGATCAAATATTATTTAGAATTTATTAGATTATATTTTTAGAATGTTCAATTTAATTTGATATATTTTGATTTTGTTTATTTAGTTAATATATTGGACTTTATGCTATGGACTTAGGATTTTTATTTATTTTAACCTAATAAGATGTTATAAATACTTTATAAAGATAAAACCATTATGTGGACAAGTAAGATTGAGTGAGTCTCTTTTTTGTTGCATTGAAAAATTGAGACAAGTTAAGTTAAGGAGTCCTTGTTGCGTTAAGAAATTGGATAGAAAATAAAATAATTTTTTTTATTCAATTACAATTTATCCCTTTTGTTTCTATTTTAATTTTAATGTATCTTTTTTATTTAGTTTAAATTTTATCTTTTGGTTTATCTTTTATTTTTTTATCATTTACTATCAGATTTAAGGTATTAAATTAATTCTTATTAATAATTTATATTTGTTCTTCTTATGTTAAAAAAAGAGTTTAGTATCTTTCGCATCCTGCAATTGTCATTTTTGTTTTCCTTGTTATGTTTAGTTATTGTTTTGTCATTTTTGTTGATTTTATTATTAAAAAAATAAAAATATATGTAAGGCCCACATCGGTTGGAAAGGGGAACGAAACATGTCTTGTAAGGGTGTGGATACCTCTCCTTAGCATGACGCGTTTTGACGAGTGAGTGTGGGGGGTTTCGGCTATCATCCCTATCGTCAAAGACAAAACCGTGAGACCTTGTGTGCCAAAGCGGATAATATCGTGCTAGCGGGTGATCTAGGCTGTTACAGATGATATCAAAGCGGATAATATCTTGCGTCCTTTTTTATGTTCTTGTCATCTTTATCTTCTTTGTTGTGTTTCATTATTATTTTGTCGTTCATGTTGATTTTATTATATTAGAGAAATAAAAAAACATACAGTGTAAAAAGATAAAAAAATAAAATAAAAATTATCTTTCTTATATTTATTTTTCTCATATACTATTTTTCTAACTACAAAATTCGATGACGAATCTTTTTTAAAGAGAAAGAGAATGATACGTGTTTAAATATTTGTGATATGAAGAGTTCAAGTATTATTTAGAAGTTATTAGTTTATATTTTTAAAATGTTCAATTTAATTTGATGTATTTTAATTTTGTTTATTTAATTAGTAAATTGGACTTTATATTTGTGGATTTAGAGTTTTCTTTGTTTTAATCTAATAAGAAGTTATAAAATACCTCATAAACTATTGTAGTCATTATATAGAATGACAGAGTAATGCCAAAGTAATTTTTGATTTCGTGATGAAACCATGTTATGGACAAGTAAGGTTGAGTGAGTCCCACTCTTGTTATATCGAGAAATTGGATAAAAGATTGAGTAAGTTTTTTCGATTTAATTCCTAAAATATGGTATAAACAAATTAAGTTGAGGAGTCTATTTCTTGTTGTATCAAAAAATTAGATAAAAGATAGAGTAATTTTTTAATATTTAATTTCAATTTACTCTTTTTATTTTTTATTTTAGTTTCAATTTATCTTTTTTATCTAATTTTAATCTTTATATTTTTGTTTATTTTTTTATCAATTTTGCTCCAAGAAAAAATTGGATTAAATTCTGCAAATTGTGTTTTATTTTTAAATTTAGGGTTCTTTTGGTAGTTTTGAAAAGGATTTTATTTACTTTTTGAAGTTTCAACAGGGTTGTTTCTATTATGTTTATATATTTGAAACTCGATTTTTGAAGAATGTCTTTGAGAAGCTAATAAGTTAGCGTTGGAGATAGTATAAAAAATCGGTAATTTAGTACGTGAATTCAATAGTCATAACTGATGGATAGTGCTAATTTTTTTTTATTCTTACTTTATTTTTTTAAGTTATTTATCTTCCAATCACATTTGGTGATAATTGGAAATACTCAGTTTCTTTTGTACTTCTTTATGAAAACAACTTTATTTTACAATAATAAAATAATATCTATCTTTTAAAAGAAAATCTTTCACATTTTTGTGAGAATTATTAGATTTTGGCTCTCACTACCTGAAATTTGGTGTTTAAATATATTTTAGGACAAATCACATAAACAAATTATTAGGGTTTAAAATTATATGAATGTTCTAAATGTAAAAAATGGATGTTAATACTCTAATTTTATGTAAATTGAATCAACTTATTTCGACTTACCTTTATTTTATGTAAATCAAAATAATCTAATTCGATTTAGTATGATTTCATGTAAATTGAAGTAATAAAATTCGATTTACATTTGAAAGGTTGATATATATAATTTGAATCAAAATGATTCGATTTACACAAAAGTAGATTATGTAAATTATATTGCAATCTTGGACATAGATAGCCTAACGTTTAATAATTTAATTAAATTACATTAAATCAAATTAAATTAAATTCTAATAGTACATAATTAATCAAATATTCAAGACATAAAGTAAAAATTTAAACTAAATTAAATTACATTAATTTAAACACTAACGTTTAAGGGTTAAATTACATTAATTTTAAATAAATTAAATTTAAGCTAGATTCCTAACCCATTAACCTAATGTTTAATTAAATTAAATTTTAAAAAAATTAAACTAAATTTAATCTTATGTTTAAGTGGTGGTGGAGGTTTTTAAAAGAGGACTGCCCCTTATGAAAGAGAGTTGTATGCTCTTGTAATAGCATAAATTTTTTTGAGATGCTGTGCGGTCAACCTATTCCTACAAAGGGGTTCTTAGAAGGATATTTGTCAGCTTTAAATCAGGGAGCCACAAATCAGGAAGAAGATGATCAGAGGCTTGTCCATGGATGTAGGAAATAGTAGAACAATCCGGTTCTAGGAGGATATCTGGTTGCCTAGTGATATGTTGAAAGATACGTTCCCAAGACTTTTTTCGGTCTCAAACCTTAAAGGATCTGTTATAGGGAACTACGGGTTTTGGGATGCGTTAGAGTGGATATGGAGTTTCCAATGGAGGAGAGAGTTATTTCAATGGGAGCTGAAACTTTTAAACCAACTCCATGAAGTCTTGCAGTTAGTCAGACTAACACATGAGAGAGAGGATAGGGTGGTTTGAAAATTTGATAAAATTTGTATTTTTTCGACTAACTCCTTTGTGCAGGTGTTGCAAGAAGCAATTCTCCCAGAGGAAATAACAAGCTATAGTTTCACTAGTGCTATTTGGAGAGGTTTCGTCCCGCCACGGGACAAGTTATTTTCTTGGTTTGTATTGGTTGAGAGGGTGAATACTAAGGAAAGACTGTGCAGATTAAGTGTCATTGATCAGCATAATAATATATGTGTTTTATGCTGTAAGTCTGTTGAGTCTGCTTTTCATCTATTTATTAGCTGTGAGCTCACTTGACAGGTGTGGTATTCTTGGCTGTTAGCTCTTGGAAAGACTTTGACTGTGCCAAGTACACTAAAGCAACACTTTGAGAGTTGGACGAATGCTTCACAACGAAAGAATGAGAGGAAGCGGTGGTTGATTGGATTCTTTGCTGTCATCTGGGCAGTTTGGCTAGAGAAGAATGATTAGAGTCTTCAATAATCAAGGCTCAAGTGTGGTGGAAATTATAAACAGGTCCTTTATGCTCTTTACGAGTGGATTAGTGGTGAACCTTTTGGTTGTTGATGACAATGTCAAAGATGACTAGAGGGTGCTCTACTTTCTGAGTTGTTCAATGATATTTTGTACTTTGAGTTGTCTTTGTTACCTGATGTTCTGTTGCTCCACCCTATTGTGTTAAACACTTTTTACTTCAAAAAAAAAATTAAATCTTTACCAAACTCTTACTACCTATTTAATCTAATATTGGAAACTTAAAATAGATTTACCTAAATTCTAAAAAAACTTTTTAATCTAGTTAATCACTATTCTAACTAAACATTGTTATCACTTCTCCACTTTATATTTGTACTTTTAAAATTCTAACAAACTAATAAATCACTATTCTAATTACCATTTGTAATTTAAAAATATCAATAACGCATATAATAAAATTTTAAGCGACTTAACATCACAAAATATTATTTATTTTTTAAAAATATTAAATTTCATTAACTAACCTCTTCATGAATAGAACCATCAATATAACAATATCGTCCAATCAATAAATACGATTTGAATCGTTTTTATATCTGCAGTTTGAAATTAGTATGATTTTTTGTTACAAACTTTTTTTGGAATAAAAGTTTAAAGGTGGATAATTTTAGTAAAATATAATTTAAAACAAATAAATTTAAATTTTATATATATATAATTGAAGCAACTTATTTCGATTTAATCTCAGCATCTGTTGCAAGTAAATTGAAGTTATTCAATTTAATTTACTATAGTGAATTGCTATAGATACATACCATGGGTGTAATTCAAAATAAATGATATTGATTTACTATATAGGCGGATTTCAAACTTTATTAAATTGAAGATAATAAATTTAATTTATGCATATCTCTAATAGTTTGAATTTATTTGATTTGATTTATTATTCGAATAGTTAGATTAAGTTTAATCAATTCACTTTATATATAATTGTGAATAAAAACATGCACGAAACGTTTTTTAATTTAAGAGATTTACGTCAAATTAATTGTCATTTCATTTTTTTTTTTTTATGTGAATGGTCCTATATTTTATCCTTGTTGTTTCAATTATACAATTGTATTGGATAATATACGATAGAAAAATCTTCAGCCGAGAGTCACCACACATGAGTGATACATCATCATCATACAATTACGCGTATCTCCATTAATAATGTTAGGCCAACTACAAAGTACAAACAAGATTCACCGAGCAGTTTTGGACAAAATATTATAACTTGGAAAAACAGATAACAATTTAATGGATCGGAAAAAAATGTCTCATTCTTTTCCAAGCTGACAGGGTCACACAAAACTCACAAAAGAAATAAAAGTAATATCCATTGGGCCCTACCTCGTTGTTTGTTTCTGGCCTGTTAGATTGTGAGTCTGATAAATAACCGGTCCATGAAGCACCGTACTGCACATGCTTTAATTTCCTTTCCTCTACTCTCAGTCTCACTCAGTCGGCATGACTAGTTGACTAGCTGCCTATTGTAATTTGTAAGTATTGTTTCCAGGCATGTAATTTTTTTCTGTTAATGGGTTAAAAAAAATGTTACTACATGTACAAATTATTTTAATAACTAAGTTCAATTAATTCATTAACAATAAAAAATCTTTAAAAAATAACACATATATATGTACGTTCTACTAGCACTTAATTAGAATAATTATTGTATTTTTCGTATTTTTTGTAGTACGCAAATTTTATTGAAAAATACATAAATTTCAAAGCATGACACACAAATTTTTTAAAACATAATACACTAAATTTTATATATAATACAAATTCATTGATATAATCTACATATTTTTGTACATAGCACACAAATTTACGAAATATAACACACAAATTTTTAAAATATAACACAAAATTTTACTCAAATTTATCATGATGTTCATAGTTCAGATTTTTTACATAAAAATCGATTATAAACCAGTTATAAACTAATTTATATGTTAAACTCTCCACGTCTCTCTTTTCGAATTATGTTCCTACAAACCAACCAATGCCACAACTTGAAATCCCAAACGTCAACCGAAATACGACCCAGCGGCAAAGTGAAGCAGAAATCCTACCTCCGAATGTATCCCAGCAAAAAATTCAGAATGAAATGTCCACCCAACAATCTAAGAACAGTCAAAAGAACAGAAGAACATCGTCTAAGAGGTCAGCACCCACTGGTCAAAGGTTTGTGCAAGGAGGAAGTAATGAGACACCAAAGATCTTTGTATTTTGTGAGAAAGTATAATACTCAAATAGAAAGAAGCATACTATTCTAGGTCTAACGAGTCGAGGATCAAGTGAAGACTTTTGTGGATCAGCACGTTTGTACTAGAAGACATAATAACAAGTCTGCAGATAGGGTGTAGGTTACCGAGATGCTAGAAGAAAAGATTAGAGAAAAAAATCACTTTTGCGGAGGCTGAAACTTGATTTAAGAAAGAATTTAAAGTAGCAATTAATTATAAGAAGATCCAGAGAGCTATGAAAAAGGCAAGAAAAAATATTGAAAGATTAGAGAGAGAACAATATGCTGAATTGAGGGATTATCTTAAGCAAATACTACTTGCAAATCCAGGCTCAACAGTGCACTTGGATACCACTCTAATGCCTGACTCATTGCCCTTGTTCAAGAGAATTTATATTTCTTTTGAGGCATGTAATAAGGGTTTTGTTTTAGGGTGTAGATCTTTCATTGGTCTTGATGGTACATTTTTGAAGGGCTTTTATGGAGGACAGCTGCTTATTATAATAGGTTAAGATGCAAACAACCAGATTTTTTCAATTGCCTACGCCATGGTGGATTCATAAACCAGAGATAACTGAAAATGGTTCCTGGAGTATTTACACAACGACTTGCGCAACTACAAGGTACATGGTTGGAACTTCATTAGTGACTAATAAAAGGTATGTAGTTAATCGTTGTTAAAATGGACTTCAGTTGTATTAATCACTGACATATTAATTAAACATGGTCTTATTTCGGCAATACAACAAGTTATGCTTGGAGTTCATTATCGCTTCTGTGCTATGCACATTTGGAACAATTTCACAAAAAGATGGAAGGACAAACAACTTAAAAGGACAGTGTGGGCGTGTTGTTGAGTCACCACAACTCAAAAGTTTGTAGCTGCGATGTTGAGACTGCAAAGGATCAATACTGGTGCATGGGAGTATCTCAAGCACCACTGCATCAAGTCCATGCAGAAACTTGCCATTGTTGTAGTCGAACTTCTTCTTCCTATTCTTTGGTGCAGAAGACAAGCCACTACAACCACTGGTACAAGTATGAGGTATATTCTTCCTTCATTGAGATTGTGACATTTTGATACCTTAAAGTTTACAAACCCCTATTACGACAGATAGGAGGAAGATCTACAAAGAAAAATGAACTGAATGAAGGAATAATTTTTCCCCTCTATTAGGTTCTTAGGGTTCGAAAGAATTGGAGAAGGAAGAGGATGAATAGTGGTTCCATTATGTCCTTTTTTATTTTTATTTCAACAAATTTAATAATGTAATAATACTATTTTTCACTGTGTCACCCAACATATCCACATCACACAATACCGTGCCACCTGACCTCCACCACCGTCGGAAGGGTAGAATTGACAACGAAAATTTATATTGGTGTGTACAAATGACTCGTTAAAAAATTGAGGGTACATCTGTCCACCGTATGAAAATCTATGTGTACTTTTGTCTATTTTTTCAAATTAAAATTTATGTATTGTGCATATTTTATTGGTTGGGTATCAATATTTTGAATATATGATCCTTCTAAATTTTTTATGTTATATACTAAAATTTGTATGCTGTACATAAAAATTTATGTATTGTGCATTAAATTTTCGGTATTCTAGTCTTCTAAACATTTATAGAAGAAGAAGAAAATGATGATTAGTAGGATGATAATGATAATAAAAGAGGATGAGAATAAAAAAATTAAATAACAATAACAACGTCAACAATAACATCACATCAATAACAAAAAAAAAACAATCATTAAAGGAGAGAGAGTAGTGTCTGAGTGATTTTTAAATTTCAACAATTTAATTAAATTTATTTACTCAAAAAATTTGAACATTTAATATTTTTGTAAAAAATTAATTAATATAATTAATTTGAATTCTTCATTGTCTTCGGGAGTGCCCTAGTGCCAAGGAGGTCTGGACCCTTTTAGGCCTGTATTCAGATAACTCGAATTTACATGATTGGCTCTACAGAGGTGCAAGGAGTGGAGATGCTTTTCTTTTCTTTTCGACTATCTGGTGGATTTGGAGAAGCAGAAATCATGACTTATTTAATATAGATGATTCATGGAGTGCTAGTAAAGTGGTGAGTTTGATTCGTAGTTCAGTAAGGGAGTTTCACACTATTTTTGCTATGCATCAATCTCTGTCTCCTCTTTCACTTTGTTTGCATTGGGTTCTACCTCCAGTTCATTCTGTTAAATTGAATTGTGATGCTAGTTGGTTTGCTCCTTCTGGCTATGCTGGTTTTGGTTGTATTATTCGCACTGAAAAAGTCGAAGTGTGCAGTATTTTTTTTGCTGAATTGTATGCAATTTGGAGAGGTTTACTTCTTGCTTGGGAGAGTGGATTTCGTGAGGTTATTTGTGAAACAGACTGTTTAGAAGCTCTTTTCTTGGTAAACCAAAGAATGCTTAGTAAGGATATTCCGGAATGGGATTTGGCAAAGCATATTCAGGAGGTTATGAATTGGAATTGGAGAGTCTCTATACTTTTAATTCAGAGGACTGCAAATAGTGTTGCAGATTGTATGGCTAAAGCAACTGCTTCTGTCGCGGACATTCACTCGAATTGGAGTCAACCATGGAGTGAGCTTCAACATCTAATAGATTTAGATATGACCCTAGCCAATTAATTTGGTTTTGTCTCTTTTTTCTTTCTTTTCTATTTAGTCACAAAAAAAAGATATAACTCAAAAACGTAAGACAAAAATTCATTTATTTACATTTAAGTTTTCGAGACTCATTCAAGACTTACTTGAACTATTATACTGTGAAAAACAAACTAAAGTGCATGTAATTTATATTGTAGGTAAATTTAATATCGTTTTCCCCTCATAAAACTCAAAAGTGATTTATTTTTTTGGGAATTATTTCTCGCTAAATTCCGTAATTATAGGGGAAATTATTAAGCTAAATCAGGTTATATTTGAGAAGTGGGTTCCACATGGTTTATAAATAAGAACAAGAATGTTCTATGGTTATCTATTTGTTCATAAAAAAAATGTGGGAGTAGGTAAGTACCCAATCAAACATGGGGATTTGTATGTCAAAGAATGCTATCTAGTCAATAGAGAAGCCAATTTTTCAAAGCACCCTATTCATTTTAAGCTCTCATTTTTCAATGTCAGTCAAGATTTGCTAAATGCTAACTCTTTCTTTAATTATGAGTAACCCAATTATAAATAAACACATTGGAAAGTATAATAAAATTTTCATGTTGAGATTAAGTTTAGTTTGTGGTATGAAACTATGGCACGACTCACCACAAGCTATTAATTATGTATACGTAAAGCATGATTAAATAAATATTTTTAAGGCATCTTTTGAAAATATGTAACAAAAATTGAAAAATTGTTCAAAAGAATGCGACTGAAAGAGACAAGCATCTCAAAAATCAAAATATAGTTATTGTCTTATTGGAGTAATATATATAATAAGTGTATTAATAGGTAATAAATTTTATAGGGTAAATTATTATATTAAATCATTTCACATTAAATATTATTCAATTGTCTTGTTTTAATTTTTGTTATAAAAATGTCTTTATAAAAATCTATATAACTTAAAACAATTTAGTATTATAACTTGGTAAATTGTTTTAAATTAAACTGATTTACTCAATAAAGACGTCATTATAAAAATCATTCTTAGTAAAAACAATTTAGTAGGTGTTGTCAGGGACGGATTCAGAAATGATATTATGGGGGCCAAAAATACCTATAATATTAAAAATTATGTAAAAAAATTATATAATATAAGATATATTACAAAAATATAACGACAGCGAATATATTTTAAAGTAAAAAAAAATATGTGTATACTTTTTTTTAACGAAGTGGTCGAATCTTCGTATCATAAAATTCACCAATAATAGAATTTGTGTCAAATTTTTCAGTAATTTTCTTTTCAATATAACTAAAAGACAATTAGCAAGAAATTCATCTTTTATTTTGTTTCTAAGTTATTTTTCACAATATTCATAGTTGAAAAAGATCTCTTAATTGTAGCAGTTGAAACAGAGAAAATTAATACCAAATGAATAAAAAAAGACGGCCACAAGAAGAAAAAGAATTCACTTTATAAGATTTAAAAATTTTTATTTAATTATAAAATATTAGTAATAATATATTTTTCAGATTTCTTTAATATTGTTATTTACTTTGTAGATATTAAAAATTATTAATATTTAAATTAGACTGAACTTTTATTTATATTAGATAAAATAATAAATAATTTAAAAAAAATAAATTATACATAATAACTTATTACTATTAAAAAAAGTTGGAGGCCGAACCGCCACTTACCTCCTTATGTCCGTCCCTGGGTGTTATTCGATTAAAATATTGACAATCGATAAGCCAAGTTTTAGATTAGTAATGTTCATTGAGATCGAAAAAAGATTTAATTGATAGAATTGACAAGACAAACGGTTATCTACATAAGCTCGACAAAAAAAAAAAATTTGAATTAACTCTAATAGTGTTATAGTTTGATTTGGAATCGAAGTTGACTAGATGATAGAGCAATTTTTGTTATAACTAAAAAAATTTGTTTAATACAAATAAATTTATAAACAGATTTAATCTTTATTATAGATAAATTTTTTATTACTAATAAAATTATCTCTATAAAAATATATAAAATTAGATTTATATATACGAAATTACTTTGGTAGAATTTGGTCAAATTTCTTTAACCACGGTAAAAAAATATATATATACAAAATGAGGAGCATGAATCACATCATCGTGGTTCCAAAATTAGATCTAACATATTTGATTATTTTAAAACAAAAAAGAGTTTAATTTGTATAGAGATTATAACAACTATATTATACGCATATGAAAATGAGATATTTTATTGTATAAGAATATATATTTGGTGTCTATAAAAAAGAATGTTTATGTTGTTATAAAAAAATTAATTATTCTACTATTATAAATTTATTTATTTTGGTGGTTGATTATCTTTATTGAAAAAACATAAAATAATTAAATATACACAAATATATAAAAATTAATTTAGTAATTTATTTTTAATATCTAAATAAAAGATACTTATTTTAATTATCTTTCGATGTAAAATTTTAATTATTTGTAAATCTTATTATCTTAATCAAAAGGTAATTAAAATATTATTTTATTATTTTATTAATTTTTTTTCTTAGAAGAGATTGATCTTTGTCCCTTTTTCAAGCTCAAACAAATAATCCAATCATGATAGGAAAAAATCCAGTTAAATGTATATTAGTAAATTTTTTTTAATATTTAATATTTTTTGTATAATCTTGTATTTTAGTACCAAACTAGTATTAGTTTAGTATTATTATTCAAATAATCCAAAATTATCATATACTTATGCGAATACTCGACATTTCTTTCTTTCTTATTTCGAAACAATTGTCCGACTGAAGAAAATGAATTGCTCGTAGGATCGAATGTAAGGTTAAAAGCTGATGGACCATTAGACGGATTGCTTATCGAATCCAAAGCATTAAATCTTAGCAGCAGACAATAACACAAATGAAATGGTGCCCGAAAGAATCTCACCATAAGATTCACTTTGACATCGCACCTGCTACAGTAATTATGTAAAACATTTCACCTCCTGAAAGAAAGAAAAAAGGCTGGCTTTCCTATTATATGAGGATTAGTTCCTAAACAAACCTTCCACTACTAGACTGAAAATAAAGAAGAAAGCAATGTCAACCTAAATGAAAGGCTTCAAGGATGGCGCTAGACCTGCAACCATATTAACTCAATCTACGACTTCGAAGACATTAACAGAGGGAAGAACGAAAACACCTTATTTGATTGAGGAATTAAAGAGTCTCAAGACTAAGCCAATACTCTGTCCATGACTAAGACACAGATGAATTGGGCCACTAGGGGTTCTTACATGAGAATTGATTCATTTTCAGCCGACTAGTTGCATTAGTCAAACCTACACGCAACCTCTCCGCTTTCTCATGGAAGAAAAAAAAAAAGAATAGCAAATAGATTATATTAGGCAATCACTGATTCGACTGCTTAAACTGCTAATAGAAGGCTTGCACGAGGAGAGAGCTAGATAGACTAGGGAAATGTAGCAAAGGCTGCTTCATTAAGGAAGAGATAAAAGGAAGAACTCCTTGATGAGGGGCAAAGACCGAACCCTCGCTTCAACAAATATGTGGAGGGGTAAGTTAGCCTACGGGGTTACCTGCGGGACTCTTAGAGAATTTTTTTTCGGCGGGGCCGGTTACACTAAAACACTACTTCAAATCCTTATGGGATGAAGAGCTAATGGAATGATTACCGTATCAACTAATATACATAATGCAAAGCGGGCAGAGAAGCTTAGACCACTGAAGGAACTTTCTTATAGAATGAGAAAAAAAAGTCAACTTAATCCACTCCCTATACGAAAAAAATGAAAAAATATGAAAAAAAAAATCAAAGAATAGTTAAATCAATTTAAAGGAGGTTAATGTACCAATCAAGAAGCCGCTTACCAAATAAGAAGAAGATCGATAAGAGTTTATCTAACAGAAACCCGTGCTACAATCTAACTAGAAGAATCTATTACAAGACTTCCAAGACTTGCCGAAAACCCATACTCTCGCTTAGACGGGCATATGAAAAAAACTACCATACATATATAATAGAGTACTTTTCAGACAACAATCTTTCTCACTTTGACTGATAACCCTAAAAGATTAGGCCAGGACTCATACGATTACAAGGAGTAGGATGCTTAAAAGACTGACTGATGTACTTTTTCTCAAAGATGGAATGTTCCTTGGGGGCCCAAGAGAATGAAAAGATGAAAATAATCAAAAGATGGGGATGAATGCAATACGAAAAGAGGTAGAAAGGCAAGCTCCTATATTTCTGGGCGGAGCCTCTCTGATACCTACACTTCTCCTTGGAAAAAGGGAGAGATGATGATTGGTAGGTCCGCTTACAATAAAGCCACATACCTAATAAAACAAATCAAGCTAAAAAGAAAGCACTTTTAGATCGGTAGTGAACCAAAAAGAATGAGCTGCTGCAATACCAAAAGGAAGAAATCAGCACTTGAGGTTATCAGTCCACAAATCATATTTTATTTCATCCCAATTCAGCAACTGAGAAAACAACAGATATTGGTGCTACTGTCGCAAACTCATAACATTGAAGGATGATGGTGATAAAGAGGGGTCATGCATTTACAAAATTTTTCATTGATCTTGCAGTTTTTCATAGCAAAAACAACTAGAAATTTTACTTCAAAGATCTTTTGGGATATTAAATGATAAAAATATTTCTATTTTCTATGCAAACAACTAACTCCTAATACTGCTGCAACATAATTAAGTTGAAAGATAACCATCCCACTTTAGAAAAATCTTGCTATACGCCTTTTTTTTAGTCAACTCTATTCATTCTTGTTTCAACCTAAAAGTTTGATTTTTTCAACTCAAATTCCCATAAAATTTATCTCTAAAATTAGAACTAAAATCAAGACCTTAGTGTAGGTCAGAGAAGATTCAAAAAAATTTAGGATAAATTATTTAAATAAATCGAATATATTTTAATATTATTAATTATAACTTTTGTAATAATCCATTAACATCTCTACCAAATTACATAAATTTAAACAAGATTGAAATATAAGTTTTTTACAGAAGTTGTAATGGGATAATATTAAAAAGTATTTGATTTATTTAAATAACTTATCCTATAATTTAAAAGAGAATGTTAGAGAATTAATATTTTTAGCTTTAAGAAAATGAAAAATTGATTAGTATAAGTTAAAATAAAAAAAATGTAAGAAAAAAAAAACATAGGTCACATAATATTTTTAACATTACTATTACGAACATTCGTTTTCTGTGAAAAGTTATTGATTAGAAACTCATCTTCCTGGAAAACATTAAATTTAACTTAATTCTTCCAAGTTATTTTGTTTCCATAAATATTACATGTTAATTTGGATTTTGGACGCCATTAAATCGATAAAAAAAATTAATAAAAAATATTTTTTTAAATTTTAGTGTGTTTGACAAATTTTTAATAGTAAAAATAAAAGCACTAAAAAAATAATAAAATTTTTTTTTGAAAAGTTATAATTTATATATTTTTTTAAAGGTTTAATTATTCTATTGGTTCCTATAGTTTTGTAAAATTTTCAATTAGGTCATATATCTTTTAATTGAGTCTCTACACCAATTTTTTTTTTCAATTAGGTTCTTTTTGATACTAATTGGCTTAATTGTATAGGGACCAAACTAAAAAAAAAATTGGTGCAGGAATTTAAATAATAAAAAAAGTTTAAGGACTCAATTAAAAGAAAAAAAAGTATAAAGACCTAATTAAAAATTTTACGAAACTATAGGACCAATAGAGTACTTAAACCTTTTTTAAAAGATTTTTTTTATTTAGAAAAAAAATATTTTTCACATAATAAATGAACAAAAAAATATTTTTACCTTATTTTATTCAAATATAATTTTTTTAAAAAATATCATTTAAAAAAATCTTTTTTAAAAATGATACCCAACCAAGCTCTATATGTATTTAGGACACCTTATTATGCATTTAAATTTCTAATGACAAAAAACATAAATTTAAAAGCTATTTTCACTTTTTAAATAAAAATAATTCATTCTAACATGGCTTTAGAGTTTAGCCTAAACACCCAAGATAGATTTATTTATTTATAGTATAGGGTCAAAGTCTTCAAACAAATTGCCCCAAGAATCACAAAGTTTTCAATTTGATCAATGACAATTAATTCTTTCAACTTTTAAGTTTCAGCAATCATAAAGAGGCTGACAAGACAACTTAGGTTTAGTTTAGATAACACATCGAGACAGGAATATTGAATCAAAAATACAAAATAAGAATGCATTTATGGTTTTTTTATTATTGAAATAAACTTAAAAAAAATAAAACAAACAAAATAAAAGAACTGTTTAAATAGAAAAATAGTCTCATTTAAAATTATTCTTAAACTTTTTTTAAGGTGAAGAAAGTTCCACATAAAAAAATTGTAACTTTATTGCCATCTTTACTATAGTATTTGTCACTGTGTTTGCATCTCTCATAATCAAACAAAAGTCAACATGCCAATTCCAATGCATGATATCTCTTATTTTGAGTACTAATTGATCAATAAACCCAAAATCATCTTAGTGATTAGTAACCAGATTAAACACTTCCACACAATCTGTCTCACAAATAACATCTCGTTGACCTACATCCCAAATTAAGAGATATCCTCTCCAAATAGTAAACAATTCCTCTTGAAAAATACTATTACCCTCAATCATTCTTCCCTTGAAGAATACTATTACTCTCAATCATTCCCAAACACCCCTTTTGCCAACTCTCATTACAATCTTTAATAACACAAGCAAAATCTTTATGAGAATTAAAGATGTCATTATTCTTTACTCGCCATATCCACCAAAGTCTCGAAAATAACTTGAACAGATGCTCTCTGCTATAATACAAGAACCAGTTCTTCAAATCCAAAGGATTGCAAGAAATATCCAACCTATGCCATACAAGCTGAGCTTTTGGACAATCTCGAATACAATGTAAAATCGATTCCTGACTAGAAAGACATCTTGGGCACCTATCCGATGACGATATCCCTCTTCTGAAGTGAAAACTTGCAGTAGGAAGAGTCTCCTTAAGACACAACCAAACCAAAAATTTGTGCTTTTCCGGAACACGCTGGTGTC
Source organism: Arachis duranensis (assembly GCF_000817695.3). Taxonomy (NCBI): domain Eukaryota; kingdom Viridiplantae; phylum Streptophyta; class Magnoliopsida; order Fabales; family Fabaceae; genus Arachis; species Arachis duranensis. The sequence continues at coordinate 3,146,314 of NC_029772.3, forward strand.
AAAGTCAAAGCCAAAGCCAATTCTCCTGCTCCTCCCAACCAAACAGTTGCTTACACAACCACAAGTAATCATTGCATGAATCATACACTTTGACAGCAGATCCAAACCAATACCAACTCACTTCCAAATCTATTTGCACATCTGGATTATAAGAGAGAATATTACATTTTATTTTTATATTTTTTTATTTTTAGAATTTTATAAAAAAATAAAAAAATTTTAGTTTCTATTTTTACTCGTAATTTTTCTTTTTTATTTTGCAAATTTTAACAATAAAAATTACTAAAATTAAAAATATAAAATAAAAACGTACATCCTAAATTATTTTGTATCAGTAGTGATGGGAATAATTATCCTTAGGTACATTGATGGTTCGGCAATGGTCTAATAGTTTTTAGCGGGGTAATTGGTACTCTGGTGACAACTGGTAGTGGTTGGCAGTGGCTGAGAACCGTCGGTGGTGGTTCGACGAGATGACGATGGCTGTGTTGGTGGTTAATTTGTTTGAGGTTGGTGCAACAGCAACAGAGGTCCATGGTCAAATAGTCACAGTGTGGCAAATATTGTGTAAATTTTCCCCAATGTCACGAGACATAGTATCATTACTTAATTGTCATCATTACTAAACACATTTTAGTATTGTGTTTTGTTCTAATAATTAAAATAATAATAATAAAACACTGATTTGATAACAACCTTCACAAGTGTACCGAGTCATTTGAGTTTGATTGATAGAGTGGTAAGAACCATGCACCCTAATCAAAATTTGATTTTTGCCAGTAATTGCAAAATACCTTAAGGGTTGCATTTCCCACTACAATTTAAATTTTTTTTAGTAGTATATCATAATAATATTTATTTATTTTTATTAGATTATTAAATTTAATCTCACAATTATTTTTTATTCAACTTTTGATACTTAATCGTCAATTTAAAAATTTTATATTAGATATTCTTTAGAATGATCAATTTTCATATTTAAACGAAATTAGTGTTCTTTTTTAAAAATTAATTCAAAAGAATATTATTTATCTTCTTTTCAAATTAACTTTAATTTTTGCGTAGTAACTATATTAATTGAAAGAACTTTTTTAACTATGGATATCAATAAGAGTCGGCTTCTAATTATGTTGGAAAGTGAATTTTTAAATAATTGTTTAGTAATATATATGAAAAGAGAAAAATTTTGATGATAGTATTGAAAAAAATTACTTAAATTTTTTAAAAATATAAAACCTAAAAGAATAAAATTTTAAATTATATATTATTATTTAAATTACTATATTAGTATTTTAATTTGTATATTAAATATTTTAAAGACTAATCATATTTTACAATAACAAAATATAATCATAACAATAATCATGCTATATGTATATAAAAAATAATTATCTGTATAAAATATATAGCACGAAGAAAAAGGAAAATTTCCTTGGATTAAAGTGCAAAAGCTCTTAATACCCCACAAAAGAAAATAAATAAATAAATAAATAAAAAGGTGTAAAAGCTCGTGTCATAAGTGGACTATTTTTGCTACTGTTCGAGGAAATCTCTCGAGTTCTACACTTTTTTGGTTAGGTAATGATTTATATGATTTTCTAAATTTATTTCTTTCCTTTGATTTTGTTTGAACAAATTTGTATATTTATTTTTAAATACAACAACAACAACAACAAAGCCTTATCCCACTAAGTGGGGTCGGCTACATGAATCAAACGACGTCATTGTGCTCTGTCATGT
>NC_029772.3:3150265-3159284 GCF_000817695.3 Arachis duranensis
TCTCCCACCCTCTTGACATCAACTACGTCCTTCTTCCACTGCTTATCCACAATTATTCCAACCTCATTCCTATTCTTCACCTTTCCTGTATACCAAAGTTTGAAACCAGAAGAATCCAACTCCCTAGCCTTTGCACCAACCCATTTCGTTTCTTGTAGGCACATAATGTTAATCTTCCTCCTTATCATGGTATCCACCACCTCCATGGACTTTCCTGTTAGAGTGCCTATGTTCCATGTCCCAAATCTCAACCTTTTGTCGCTTCGACCTTTACCTTTTCCTTTGTGAACTAGCTTATTTACCCTCGTCCGTTCACGAAAACGCGAGAACCCTTGCTCATTTAACACTACATCCGGGCACCGATGCAGCGGCTCTTGCTTTGACACCATACTCGAGCCATACGGCGCGTTACTTCCGGGTAACGACCTAGCTTTAGCGCAATAATGTCTTTGATTCATGTCATGGGGGGTTCGGCTATATTTTTACGTTGGTTGCCGAAGACCTAACACAACCCTCCTCCTTTATCCGGGCTTGGGACCGGCTATGTACCGCAAGTGTAACATAGGCGGAGTTGTATATTTATTTTTAAATAAGATTGAAATTTGTGATACCAATAATACATAGCTTATCTTGTTCCTGTTTGTTGGAATAAGAGAGGAGATGTCAATAAATAGATTAAATAAGTAATTATAATATTAGCCTGAATGTCACGTCTTAACCTATATGAGTACTCTATATTATATATTTCTCACTTAATTATCTATTAATGTGCATGTTAGACAATATTAGGATATTTGTTTGTTAGTTAGGATAATATTAGGACTTTTTTCATTAAAATTTGTTTAAAAATTTTAAAATATTTTTAAATTTGTCAAAAAAATTAATTGTATCAACTGTATTTTTAAAAATTATTTTTTTAAAAAAATTAAAATTAATTCAGTAACAATTGCACAAAGATAATTTTTATTACAAATAATTGATTTCTAGTTATCAAGCATTATGCCATAAAGAGTAACTAATTTGAGTTTGTGTAATATTCATTTTTTTTTATGAGTCAAGTCATAGATCAATGCAAAATTTATTCTCTTTTTATAGAATTAGATTAATTTTAAGTTGACTGTTTAAATATTTACTCGGATAAAATTAGATAAACTATTTAAATTTTATAATCATGCATGCTAAATTGTAAAAGTTAAAAAAAAAAAAAAAAGAAGTGGCGAAAAAATAAAGAACAGCCAGAATGATGTGGCACCAAAATAAAACGGGCACAATGAAAATTATTACCATAAGTATCTCAATAAGTATGTTGGTATATATCTTCTGAATATATAAAATATAAATCATAAACAATATTTATGTACTCATTAGGGGTTTAATCATATGTATATGATAGCTAGATACCATTGTATATATTGTTGCAACCAATAATCACGGAAGATTAGAAAGTGCTTATACACATTAAAAATTATGAAACTCTGATTAAATTAATTTTTTGGTATAAAATATATAAGATTGAATTATATTTTAATACTCTATTTGATTTGAAATAAATATAAAAATAAATAAAATATTCTTAATTATTAAAAATAATGTTATTAAAATTTTAGTTTTTATTTTTAAAAATTTTAATTTTTATATTTTAATTTTTTGGAGGTATTGAAAGAGATTAAAATTTTATATCAAAGGATTAAAATTTTAATTTTAATCTTTAATTATTAAATACAATATTAATTTTCAATGTTTTAATTTTAATTCTAAATTTTGAAAACAAATACTACCAAAAAGACAAATGAAAAAGTGCTTTAATTTCTTTGTCTGCCAGTTATCGAAGTTCTATATATAATGGCCAAAATCATATTACTGATGATGTACTTATTTTTTTTCTTCCTTCCCAACAAGAAATACTAATATGTAACTTCAACTGCAAGAATAGATCCTTTGGGTTTTTTGTGTTTTTATTTTAGGGTTAAGAATAATATATGATTTCAGCCAAAAATAAAAATTATCTTTAATTTTTTACATTCAAAATCATTCTTAATGTAGACAATCATGCTACTCACATAGAATAAAAAATTAAGGGCAATTGAAACATAATTTTATTTATGACAATATGTCAACAGAATTCAATTTCAATTTGGTTTCATTATTAAAAAATAATCAATTTGTCTTGGTGTAAACTTTTTGTTCATATTTTATTCAACAATAATATTATTAAATTATTTTAATATTATTTAATCAAAAAATATTGTTTTTCAATATTTTTGAAAGGTTTGTAACCCTAATATAAATAAAAATTAAATTTTTAGATATGTCTAAAATAAGCACAATAATTTTGTGTGTATTGAACGTATCACATTTTATAAATTATTAAATTTTATTAAATATAAATAAAAAACTACTATTATAAAAGAAGAATATTGATGGAATGTTATAAATATAGAATATACTAAATGTCATTAGTATATAAATAAATAAATATATTTTAATATAAAATACTTGAAAAATAACAAATATAATATTTTTTTAAATAAATATAAATATATAAATACGTACAAAAATTATATTACTGTTTAATATGTACAAGCTAAGAAAGACTAATTAATTAGGGCCCGACTCATGTGGTGTGGTAGATATATAGGGGCGGGGAGTGACTCTCCATTGTCAGCATCCACCAAATTCCTCACACACCCAGTCAAATACATCGTCTTTGAATATCGAAATTTATATAAAAATAATAAGATTACTTAACTATAAATAAACGTAATTAAGTACCACTAGTTAATAAATAACACGCAAACATTTTTAATTCGAGAGATCTAATTTCAACATGACATTGATATAATGGTAATAAAAAGCACGTGTGCCCAGCTACCTACTGCATGCACCTATTCGATGACATGCCCAAAACTAGGACATTTCTAACAAACCAAATCAAAGTCGATTGCCATAAATAAAAAAAATAAATGAAAAAGCGAAACAACAAATAAATACAATATATTCTACCAAACACAAAATATATACATACAGCACTATAAAGAATTAAAGAAATATACCACCAATCTGAGCCGCCATCCACAATATCATGAATTAAATAATAAATTAAAAGATACTTGTTTATTTAAGAATTAGTAACATCTAATGTATTCTATATTTATTAAAGTCTATCAATATTCTTTTTTTATGATAACCTTTAATTTACATTTAATAAAATTCAATAATTTATAAAATATAATTCATTCAATACGCACAAAATTATTATACTTATTTTAGACATACCCTTAATAATTCGTGTAAGGTCCCACGTCGGTTGGGGAGGAGAACGAAGCATGCCTTATAAGGGTGTGGATACCTCTTTCTAACATGACGCGTTTTGGCGAGTGAGTGTGGGGTTTCGGCTATCATCCCTATCGTCAAAGGCAAAATCGTGAGGCCTTGTGTGCTAAAGTGGACAATATCGTGCAAGCGGGTGGTCTGGGCTGTTACAAATAGTATCAGAGCCGGAGTTCGGATTGATGTGCCAGTGAGGGCGTTGGACTCCCTTAGGGGGTGGATTGTAAGGTCCCATATCAGTTGGGGAGGGGAACGAAGCATGCCTTATAAGGGTGTGGATACCTCTCCCTAGCATGACGCGTTTTGACGAGTGAGTATGGGGGCTTCAGCTATCATCCCTATCGTTAAAGGCAAAACTGTGAGGTCTTGTGTGCCAAAGCGGACAATATCGTGCTAGCGAGTGGTCTGGGCTGTTACAGATGCAGTATTGAAAACGTTCCACATCGGTTGGGGAGGAAAACGAAGCATGCCTTATAAAGGTGTGGATACCTCTCCCTAGCCTGACGCGTTTTGACGAGTGAGTGTGTGGGGTTTCGGCTATCATCCCTATCGTCAAAGGCAAAACCGTGAGGCTTTGTGTGCCAAAGCGGATAATGTCGTGCTAGCAAGTAGTCTGGGCTGTTACAGATGGTTTTACCTAAAAATTTCTGCATAACAATTTTCACCAATTCCAGTTCCAATTCAGTTCAAAATGGTTCCAATACCACTTCTAACTCCCTCAATATACATTTATCAATTCAGACCCTTTCTAATCATTCAACACCCGTTTAATCAATTTCTCAAGACAACCCTAACATACACACTCATATAAACAAAATTCACAACCAATCATCATCAAATATTTCATTCTCATATAACATTTTACACCACTTACCTCAACTTATCTTATAGGGTATTCCTCATCCTATCACGGCTTCCAGCCCAATTTCCTTATTAATGCCTCAATAGGCAATCAATTCACAATATTTATTCAATCTCATTCAAACTCAATCATCAACTAACATATATCGCAATTCTACTAACCAAACAACCAACCACAACAATTCAACAATAATCCTAAGTCCACTAGCTTAGGATTTCATGTCACACTACATGGTACTTATCCGAAACTTAAACTCAAATCTTAATATCGCAAATTCCAAGCTTCCAAGCTTTTCTTTCCAAATTTTTCAAGCCTCAAGAACGTCCAAGTCCAAGTTCTACAATTTCACCAAGCTAAGCTTCCAAATACTCAATCTAATACCAAATCATATAATTTTGCACAAGATAAAAAATTAGAGTTTACATAAATTGATGAAATAAGAGGGGAAAAAGGAATCCTTACTTTTAGCCAGTGAAATTGGTGATGAAAACCACCAAGAACACAAGCTAGAGAACTCATATAATATCAAAATCACAAAAAACCTCAATACCCAAACTCAAAGGTGAAATTATATTTGAATGGAAAACTGAAGCTAAGATTTTAAGTTACTCACCAAACTATTCAGATGAAATTGAAGAGAGTTCCAAAACAAATGTGGCGCCACAAACTACTTGTCAATCGGAGCTCCGAATCAAAAGTTATAAGTGATTAAAGTTGGAGGAGAATGGTGAATTAGGGTTTTCTCACTCTCTTCTCTCCTCTTGTCCGTCCTCTCCCTCCTTCAATGTCCATAATCTGAACTTTGATGAGTATCGGGAGTATTTTAAGTGATTGGGCTTGGGTTCTTGGGCTCAGCATGGGCCATGTTTATTATTTTAGTCCGTTGACCTAATTTTGGGTCAAAACCTTTAAGATTAGCGTTTTAATTCGTATCCTAATTATTTTTACTCCCTCAAATTATAAATTTTAGTTTCTTGACCTTCCTCACTCATAATTAATTGTCTCACTCGCAGTAACGGACAACTTTAAGCTGGTACAGTTATTTTAAAGCCGGTACGCATTTTTTCTAAAATCATTATATCTTGGCGCTCAATTTAATTTTCTTAATTCAATCTTTACCGTTACATCACTAAATTATAGTTCTAATATTTTTACATATTTCGGGCTTCTTAATCCTAGTTAATGCAATTTTAATTAATTAATTTACTAAATCTAATTTTTCTCGGATTTTACAACATCCCTTTCTTACGTTCTCTTAAATTATTTTTTGGGATAAGTATTGTTTTGGTCCTTAACGTTGAGGGTCAGAATTGAAATCGTCCCCAATGTAATTTTTTATTTAGAATCATCCTTAACATTTTATTTCTTATTAAAATCATCCTTTTAAATTTTTATGGATAAAAATACCCACCACCACCACCAGCACCTTTACCACCACCACTACCTCTCTTACTTCACCACCACCACCTTATTTACTCCCATCAAATTCTGATAATCAGATTTAAGAACACCAACAATAACATATTCAAATTTAGAAACAACAACATCAAATTCAATAGCAAAATAAAAAATAGAAGAATCAGAAACAAATCCAGAAAAAGAAGCAAATTCAACAGATGCAGAAGAAGAAGCAAAATTCAGATGCAACGGCAAAAACAACAAAAACAGATGCAGAAACAACAAAAACAGTAAATTCAATAGCAAAAACAGCAAATTTAACAGCAAAAATAGCAAATACAACAGAAGAATCAGAAACAGATGCAGAAAAAAAAACAGATGCGAATGCAGATGTAGAATCGAAAGCAGATGTAGAAGAAGCAGATGCAGAAGCCGAAGCAGACCTACTGGTGCTTCGTCCTTTCTCCTTCCTCGCGCATCTCCTCTCTTCGCTGTTCTGCTTTCCCGACGGCAGCTCGTGGGCGAATCGGCAACGATGGCTCAGCGGCGTGGTCTCCCTCCAAGGTCCGATGAGTCCAGTGACAGATCTATAAAATTTTGGTAGTGGGGGCAAAATTTATATAATGCGATAATAATTTTTATAATAAAAATAATATGTTTATATAAAAAATTAAATATTAAATTTTCTATTAACCACTATATATCTATGTATAAATACATGTATTGTTTAACTTATTTTCAATGTGTATTTTATATTTTAATATATATTTTATACAGATAATTATTTTTTATGTACATATAGTATGATTATTGCTATGATTATATTTTGTTATTGTAAAATATGATTAGCTTTCAAAATATCTAATATACAAATTAAAACACTAAAATAGTAATTTAAATAATAATATATAATTTAAAATTCTATTATTTTAGGTTTTATATTTTAAAAAATTAAGTAATTTTTCTCTTAACACTACCATCAAAATTTCTCTCTTTCCATATATATTACTAAACAATTATTTAAAAATTCACTTCCCAACATAATTAGAAGCCAACTCTTATTGATATTCATAATTAAAAAATTCTTTCAATTAATATAGTTGCTACTCAAAATTTAAGGCTAATTTGAAAAGAAGATAAATAATATTCTTTTGAGTTGATTTTTAAAAAAGAACACTAATTTCGTTTAAATATGAGAATTTATTATTCTAACGAATATCTAATATAAAATTTTTAAATTGACGATTAAGTACAAAAAATTGAATAAAAAATTATTGTGGGGTCAAATTTAATAATCTAATGGGGGCAAATAAATATTATTATCATATATTACTAAAAAAAATTCCAAATTGTAGTGGGACGCTTGCCCCACACTACTACACTTAGATCCGTCCCTGCCAATGACAACGCGATGGCGCCGGCGAGCCCTAGCAACGCCAACGCATCTCCTTTCCCTCTTTTTTTCTCCCTCTGTCGCAGCGCCTCTCTCATTTCTTCTTTCTTTCTTCCTTTTGGTTTCCTGACGGCGACGGCAGCTCCAAGTTTCGCCGCCGGCGCCGTCCTCCCTCCCTCTTCTCCCTCTCCCTTGCCGCTTCCCCCTCTCTCCGCTTTTTCCCTTTTCCTTTCTCCCCTCCCATGGCTTCCTTTTTTTCTTTTTTTTTTTTAAATTTTACTTATTTTTTATTTATTAGAATAGGGGTATTTTTGTAATAAAATTAAAAATCTTATTAAAAATGGCGATTTTAATACGAAATAAAATATTAAGGACGATTCTAAATAAAAAATTATATTGGGGATGATTTCGAATCTGACCCTTAACGTTAGGGACCAAAATAATACTTATTCCCTTATTTTTTTATGTACAATATAGTGACGTTGCATCTCAACGCTTCAATTTTTTCAAAGAATTGTGTCATACAAATGAAAATGCCTCCGATTTCGTGCTTCTCTGACTCTCCTCTAACTTCCTCTTAACTTACTCTGCTATTTCTAGAATTCAAGTTGCAGGAGAAGAATTGCATTCTAATCCGATTAGAACTGATGTTGTCTAAAAGGTCGAATCAGTTACGAGAATCAATGGATTTTCACATAAAGATGATGAATTTGATTAATACTCCCGTACAAGATTTTACTTTCATTCCCGTGGCCATTCAAGACATTCGTAACGATAAGTTTCCTATTTTTATATGATCATAAAATGGCATAATTTTGAAGTATGAGGTCCTATTCATCCTCAAACTTTTTTACACGAACCAAGTAAGCATTATAATGGACTTGTCCACATAGACGACACATAGATATTTTAGTTTTCACATTAGCTTGTTTCGTTATTTTTTGATTAGGTAATTGCACAAAAGATCCAAATGTCATGCATTTTATAAGGTGAAGGATAGTTTTATATTTTTTAATTTTAAAGGACAAATTTGTTTTTGAATTAAAAAATTTAAAATTTATTTGTTTTTTCTAATATTTATAAATAAAAAAATAAGATGGTAAAGTGAAAGTAAAAGGAGTGATTAGTAATAATGATAGATAGAGGAGAGAGGTAGAGAATAGAGAAGAGAAATGGATGGAATTATGTAGTGCAAATTGTATTAGCATACATTAAGCATAACTGTAAATATCATAATTTGCACGACAACTAGATTAAACTAACGATTTTCTGTTACTTTTCTTCACCACATCACTCCAACCAACTTGTCTCCATTTCAATTCCAATTTCAATTCATTTCATTCAAAATTCTAATACTCGCATAACTTTTTCTTTTTTATCGTCCTCTATCAAACATCTTATATTCTTTCGCACCACGACTCTTCTACCCGAGGTAAAGTTCCTTCCAACTCTATTCATTTCACATCTCTTTCTCACATTCTCTTAAATTGTTTTTCTTATGTCCAATGTAGTGCTATCGCATCCCAACGCTTCAAAATTTTCAAAGAATTGCTTTGTACAAATAAAAATGTCTCTAATTTCGTGCTTCTCTGACTCTTTTTTAAATTCCTCTTAACTTACTCTGCTATTTCTAGAATTTAAGTTACAGGAGAAGAATTACATTTTAATCTGATTGGCTCTGATGCTGTCTAAAAGGTTGAATCAATTATGAGAATTAACAAATTTTTATATAAAGATGATGAATTTGATTAACATTTTGGTACAAAATTTTACTTTCATCCCCGTGGTCATTTAAGACCTTTGCAATAATAAAGTTTCTATTTAAGACATTTTGGTCATTTAAGACATTTACTAGGTAATTGCACGAAAGACTCAAATGTTATATATTTTTTAAGGTGAAAAATGATTTTATATTTTCTGATCTTGAAGAACAAATTTATTTTTGAATTTAAAAATAAAAAATATTTTTCTTTTAATATTTATAAATAAATAAATATTCGTAACAAACTAACAGTTAAGAAATACTTTTTTAAGTT
>NC_029772.3:3159328-3193200 GCF_000817695.3 Arachis duranensis
TATGTGGATGAATATAAATTATTGAAAACTCTTAAAATAATATTATTAAAATTTAAAATTGTAGTTGTCTTAAAATATTTGAAATTTTATTTATTGTATAATAAATTATTAATTTTAGAATGTAACTAAATATTTTTGAAAATAATAACAATAAAGATAAATTATTATGATTTTTAATAATAAGGAAGAGGAAAAAGAAAAATGAAAAAAGAGAAAACATGATACCCCCACTTACAAGAACCCACTGAAATGAAGTATGATTGGTCTGTTAAGGGCCATGGCGTGGGGCGGTTTGTCCCCTACCCCATCCCCTCCTCAGCTATGCAACAGCAACTACTAGGACAAAATATCCTATTAATTAATTATTCATTTATAACATAAAAGTTTTAATTTTTATAATAATTGAAAATTTAAATTTAAAGGATGTGAGTTCAAATTTTAGGAATTTTTTAAAATAAACAAAATAAATATTAAAATTATAGATATAAACACGCGTTCAAAAACGTATATTTTCACACTATTATTTATTCCGTTATCAGATAAGAAGACTTTATTTTTAAATTAAAAAATAATTTATTCATGACACAGTAAGATATAAAAAATATGTACATATTACTTTTATTTTTGTTTTATAAGAACACGATATATATAAATATAATATAAATTTATTTTTTACATTAACTATAATAATATTATTTATAAATTTAGTTTTTTATATTTTAAATATTTTTAGTTTATTTAAAATAGAGAGTATAATAAACAAAAATTAATTAAACTCCTTGGAATTAAAAGACGGTACTTACAAAAGTAAAAACAAATTGAGAAGAAAGGAATAATTTTTTATATTAATAAATAATAACTAATAAGTTATACAATTTTAAATTGATTTTAAAAATAAAATCGAATAAATTGTAATTAATTGTGTTAAAAAATAATTTAAAATACAGTAAAATACGTAGCCATACATGTTAAGCAAATAAAAAATATTAAATGAACACATTATTTTTATAATTAAATCTTTCTCTGTCTTACGCTCTTTTTTTTTAACTAAAATATATGATTGTCAATATTTAATTTGTTAAACTAATATGATTAATCTTAATGACTAAAATGACTTAACTAGATAGAGTATTGCTGAAACAAAATAGATGTCATGTTTAACATATTTCAGACACACAAAACCCATAACTCAATCAAGTGTTTGTATTCCATGGTCTGTATTAACTATTAAATTAAGAGTAAAAATTTAAATGCAGTTGACTTTACAAAAAGTTGATACTTGAGTGTTATTAGATAAAAATTTAATCAAATCAGTTAAATTATCTAACGATTTTCAGATATTAACTTCACGTGAAGTCGTTTGGATCTAAATTTTCATCTAAATTAAGCCTCTAATAAATGGGAAGATAACATACAACAAAAGATTTAGTTTTGTAGTAACGGTAGACGGTAGTTAACCAAAAAAAAAAAAGAAAAAATACAAGCTTTATTTATTTTTCCTATTTTTTAAATGTTTTTTTTCTTTAATTAAATCTTTTTTTGTGTGTGTAGCATTATCCCTTATAATTTATATAGGCTCTTCCAAATTCTAATTACGCTACTCGCACTTGCACTCTCTGATTAGGCTCCAATCCATGTACACACTCACCTGAAAGGTTTCATCATTCTCAGCAGCCACACTTTTTCGCCTTTATACAAAGTTCACACCTTTTTTTATTTTTCTTTTTGTCTTTAATTTTCTTTCTGCTGTTGTTCTTGTTGTTTCTCCATCACTGCCTCGATTCAGGAACTGGGTCATCATCCTCTGACCTCTGATTGTGAATTAAACCACTTTGACTTTTAAAGCAAGGACAGGTAATGATAATAAAAGCACACCCTCTTCTATGTTTGAACTTGTTGAGATTTCTTATTATTAGTATTATCATGCTCTTAATTGTGAATTATTGTTATTATTATTATTATTATTATTCCCGCTTTTTTTGTTTTCTTGTTTGGATTGTAGTGCTGGAAGGAGGAGTAGTAGTGTGGTGTGATTCTTGTGACATGACTTTGGTCACCGTGCCCCTCTTTCTTTGTTTTGCTTTTCCCTGTTTTTGCTCCCTTGGATTCCGCTGAAAGTGTGTTCTGTGAAGCAGAAGAACAATTAAAGTTGTCAGCTTTATTGGAATCTGAGGAAAATTTGGCACTACCCTCTTTTGATTGCCCCTGTTCTTATTTATATCCTTGCTGCATGCTGCTGAATTTGAGTGTGTTTCAGTTTCACCACAAACAAGTTTCAATTTTGGGGGGTGCTTCTGCTTCTTGATTCTCAATTCTTTTAAGTAAATTCAAGTTCAAAGGCTCAAAGCTTCCCATTTTTGTGTCAAGTTTAGTTCTTCAAGTGTTGGTTGCTGCTCCCTTTCTTCTACTCTTAAATTTTCTTATTTTCTTTTTAATTTTTGTTTCTGTTATTTGCATGTGCTGAAAGTTTGTTACTTTTCTTGGATCTGTTTAAACCCTAGTATCTGATATAGTACCTTTTTGTTGGGAATTTGGATTTAAGAATCATTAAGCCTAGGTAGTACTTTTTTCTTTGTGAGAGTTTTGGATTTAAGGTTTAATCATCATTTGTGTTTAGATTTATACTTTAAGTGACTTTATTATTATTTTATTTCCCTCCTTGAAGCTATTGTGCTTTGCCAGGTATACATTCACCATGGATTCACCACATTCTGTTGTGTCACCATTCAAGAGCTTGGTCTTGAATGAGGGTACTGAGAAGCACAAGCATGATGATGTATTTGAGGTGAATGGAAAAGAGGCTGTGATGTCAAATGGGGATGAAGATTCAATTGGCATGCTTGATGTATATATACACCAAGCTAGGGACATTCAGAACATCTGCATATACCATAAGCAAGATGTTTATGCCAAGATTTGCCTCACTTCTAACCCTGATGACACTGTTTCCACCAAGACCATCAATGGTGGAGGAAGGAACCCAGTGTTCAATGAGAATCTAAGGGTTAGTGTTAGGACTATTGATTCCTCACTCAAATGTGAGATTTGGATGCTTAGCAGGGTCAAGAATTACCTTGAGGACCAGTTGCTTGGTTTTGCTTTGGTGCCTTTGTCTGAGGTACTGCTAGTTCAGGATGGGAAATTGGAGAAAGAGTTCTCTCTTTCTTCAACTGATTTGTTCCATTCTCCGGCCGGTTTTGTTCAGTTGTCGCTTTCTTACACTGGTGCTTCGCCAGATGTTATGGCGATTTCTACAATTCCTAAGGAGGTTGGAGCGCAGGACTCCGAGACGGGTGAGTCGCTGACGAGGGATTTGGAAAAGATTGAGTTCCCTGATCCGAAGATTGTGAATGAAGATCACTTGATGCTCGTGGAAAGCTTCTCTGCTTGCAGTGTTGAGTCTGTTCAGCTTCCTCCCAAGGTTGATTCCCCACCCAGCAGTGTGTCAACAAATGGTGTCACCTCTCCGGTGCCTGCAAGCTCGGAATCATCTGAAGCTGCTGCTGCTAATTCCAAGTCTCCCGGTCAGGAACAAATTTCCAGCACCAAAGATGCTAAACATGTGGATGCTATAGATGGTGAGAGTGATTCCTCAAATGGGGTTCTTCCAAGTGTGTCATTCCCTAAGCCTGTTGTTACTGTGAACCTTGTCCCAGAACCGAATTTGGTGCAGCAGGATATAGTAGACATGTACAACAAAAGCATGCAGCAATTTACTGAGTCATTGGCCAAAATGAAGCTTCCTATGGACATAAAAAGTGAGGCAACTAGTTCAGGGAATTCGAGCACTGAGGAGAAGTTGCAGACACCGAAGAGTAACAACTCGCGCGTATTTTATGGTAGCAGGGCTTTCTTCTGAACTTCTGTTTTAATGGTTCAAATTCAATGGAATACAAGGCAAGGTGACTGTAGATTCTAGAACAAGAACTTATGTTGTAATAATGTGTACTATCCAGTGTGGTTTCTCCTTCTGTGTACTTCTTCAGAATGTTGTAGGTTATAGTGAATTATAACTATGTACTCTCTCTCACAAGCTTGTTATCTTAACTTCTATGTGAACTTTTTCTTTTCTTTTCCTTTTTCTCTTTTGTGTTACCTTTACCTTCTTTATTTAAATTATGGTTCTTTTTGTTTCAATGTCAATAATTGTGAAATCTGATTTCAAAACACAAGATACTAATCATCTGCATAATCACTAGCGATGATCATATGGTCCCACTCATTCACATGGTGAATGCTAAAGTAGATTAAATCAAAATCTTAGCATACAAGATACTAATCATACTCAAAATCACTAATAGATTTTTACTTCTTTCCTTTTCACATGAAAAAAGTTCATACTGTACTGTATATATGGTCTCCATCATAATTCAGTCTATACTTTTTCTCGTTCCAATTCAAGAATTATAGAATCATAATTCATAAAACATTATAGAATTTTTGGATTGAGCTTCTTTCTTGTGAGAAATTAAATTTTACTGATGCAACACTTCAAATCCTTTAAATGCATTGGAACACTTAAATAAATGTCAAATTCAAGGAAGAAATACACACAATGACACAATAATGAGTTAACAGGAAATTAGAAAGCAGAAGCTTTTGGTACTTGAAATTCCTAGTATTATACAAGGTAGCATGCTATTTCAAACAGGCACTTCAACTATCTCTGCAGATCTTGCATACATGTGCCTCCTACAGATCCAAGCAATCTGACCATTATCCCTGTACCGAACTCGCCATAGTCCAAACTTCTCTGCAATGTCCTTCCCTGTGGAGCACCTCCTTTCTCTTAAGAAATCAACCACCCATTGTTGTGCTGCTCTTAAATCTTGTTGAATGTCCCTTGAGCCTTCTGCAGCCCTATTTCTACGGCCGAGAACAGCTGCCCCTACAGCACCAGCTGCAGCTGCCCCAACAAAAGCTGAAGAGCCGGCCAAATGAGCCATTTCCTTGCTCAAGTCCGGTATCATTTCTCCCATTCCGGCCGCAAGATGTGCACCTATCTTTAGCGCTAAAGTTACCAACTTCATGAATTTCTTCATATATGGAGCCAAACATTGCACAGCCCTGTTATCAACTTGCATGATCTCGCAACCCATCTGATCTTCAACAACATGCATTTGTCCCCGGAACTCACATAACATGTGAAGCCGTAGTGCGGTCATGCCAGAAAGCATGGTAGTGATCAACCTTCTAGAATAGTTTTCTGTTTGAACAAAATAGAACAGGTTTGGAACTTTCCTCTCCTCAACCTGCACATTGTAGGTTGCTAGGTAGTTCACTTTGCGATGAAGTTCGAGGAGGAGCCTATGCTCATAATATCTCAGCCCCTGGATTTCCTGCTTCAAGTCTCTGATTTCTTGTTCAATAATCTTTAGCCTGTGTAAGACTGCTTCAACTCCTTTTGCAATTCCCCCAAAGCTTGGATCAACTGTTTCAGCTTGATTGCTCAAAGCCAAAGATTGATCTTGTCCTTCTGGGTTATTTTCAGGTGGTACTTGCAATTCTTGAGCGAGATCATATAAGTCATGATATCTCCGATGCAACACTTCTCGAAAGTCATCATCCGATAAAAGGTCTCGTGCTAAATCAAAACCAGCTTGGAGGATTGGCCTACCAGAATCTAAGACTGGACTCCATGTGTGCTGATAATCATACATGCTGTCTGCAGAAAGGGACAGAAGCGCTTGTTTAAGTAGCTGCACGGAAGCAGATTGTGTTTTTCTGTATCTAGGGGGTGTCAAGTTTCGGACACATTCGGGCCTTATGATGCTTTCGGTCAAGGTGATCCCATGGCAAAGGCTTTGGATTGCTGGAATTATAAGCTGCTGAATGACTCTTAAAGTTTCTGTCAAGTTTTTGGTGGAGCATGCAAGGATGTCAATATAATAACCCAATTGTCCTCCAAGCTCTACTCTTATGTAAATTCCATTGATGATGATTGAGATGAGGTGCTTCTCAAGGCTATAAGTTGCTCCATGTTGATTATTTAGAGTCTTTACTCTGTTGTGAAGGTGCACCTGTGACATCGGATAAGAAGATTTAGTTAGAAAATCATACAGACCAAAACTTCATGAATTTCTAGGTATTGTAGCTACAAATACTTTAGACTTTTGAGTGAAGATCAAAACGTGAACAATTTTAGGAAATGAGTAGTTTGTACTATTAGAATTTAGTAGACCAATTCAATCTTGAGTTAAACCACATGTAAAGGAAATGAGTAGCTCTTGCCTGCAAACGAGGGAAGAATCCTGGAGTTAGAAACATGTGACTAGAATCGTCACACTCAAGATGACGTCCTGCGTACAGGCAGTCCGGTGTGCTTAGCTGCCACTTCGGAGTCTTCCCTCTTCCTTCTTCAAGAATGGAGGGAAACAATAGCAGAGAATTTGGATCTGATGGATCTTGTTCATAGCACAACTCGAGTTTCAGCATCATTCTCACAAGATCACTAGCCTCTAAGTTCTCAGATACCTTTGAACCCATACCAGGAATGGGGCTCTGCAAACTTCCTCTTAAGATTTTCTCCAGCTCCTTCCTGCTAATAAATCCATTGTTTTCTAAGGAGTATTGCTTCCTCACATTTAACTTTACAAGCTGACCAAGTGCTTCGCCACAAAACCACTCACAATCTAATATTAGAAACCCCAACTCTTCAAAGTAAATCACCTCACCAATGTGATGAAGGCAAGTAGCAACAGCTCTTCTCCTTGTTTCCACTTTCCCTTTGTTATCATTTCTAGACCGGATTCTCAAAGCCGGCACTTTCGCTTGGCATAGCTCGCCAAATTCCTTCCACTTCATTGCTGGCTTGTTGTAATTCTCAGTTCTCCAGTCTGATAAAATCTGTATCAGATCATTGCAAAGTTGATAAACTCGCGGCACCCTTTCTAGAATAGTCTTGCTTGTCTTTCTGATGTAATGAGTGAGTTTACTGACAGATGCAGAAGATCTTGCATCAACTGTGAATATTGTTGGATAGAAATCAACAAAGCCATGGAACTTGTCTCTCAGTCTCTGAATTGAATTGACAGTATGCTGCAAATTATGTGACGGTTGATTGATCTTATCAAAGTGTGTGAGAACAACAGCAACACTCGGTAGCATGCATTGTTGTACTGCTCTTTTTGAGTTGGAAACTATGAACCTGAGCCAATACTGCAGATCTTCTTCAATCTCTGTTATGCTTTTTGGTTCTTTGTTACCCGGTTTCCTAAATAAACTAGATATTACAAGGAAAAATGATGCACTACCATGCCCTGGGAACATAAGATCATGGAGGGAGAAAAACTCATGCTGCCCAGCAAGATTCCATACTGAAATCTTTGTGTCCTCATCCTTGAAAGTTTTTATCTTCATCCCTGCTGGTTTAACAGCCTGCTCCACTGGGTTTACTATTGTTCTGACTTGATCCAAGTAGGTCAATGCCGAAGCAGAGAAATTATGAGATATTGAATTACAAAGTGTTGCCTTACCTGAAAGATGAATTTAAATTATCATTATAGTTGATTTTATGGTGTTCAAATGACAAACAATTAAGCTTAGTTTTATTTTAAATGAACTCCCAATCTATGAACTACAAGACGAAATGCCATCGATATACGGATACAACAGTGTTTCGACAGGATATGGATGGTATAGTATAACACATAAAACTGACAAAATGCAGATATAAAAGCCAAATCTGTGCTTAAAGAGAGGAATAATGATGTTAACATTATTGTAGATTGTTCTAGTTAATCATAACAAAATGTTATCATCCAGTTGATCATTCTGGAAGTTCTACTTATATAGGTATAAAATTTCAGAAAGACTAATATAAAAAAATTGTAAAAGTATAAGTAGAAGAATCTAAAAGTACCAATGGAGTAGCCAACATGACATGTATCCGATGCGAGTATGGCACCGAGTTTGAAGTAATGATGCATTATAGATTCTGATATTGTTTTATTTATAGATATGAGATGATCTTCCATGAAAATTAATCAAGTATTCATTAATGCACCAAAGTTTCAAGCATAAATATTTATATTCAGCCTTACCTGCAGATTCTTGCCCACAAAAGAAGACTCTGCAACTCTTGGGCTGTGTTAGCGGCATGTTGTTGAGCAAATCCATTTCTGGTTCAGTCTTCTCATTCTGCCCCAATCTTTGATAAATTCCTTGAGTCTTTCCAGAATTATGCAAAGGTGTTCTTGAGAGATCAATGTCTTCAATCCAAGGATTTATCTGTAGTGTCTCCATCATTGTTTGCAGCAATGTCTCTCCTTGAACACCTTTGCAGCCTTGTAGAGACAAGAGTTTCAAACTAGTATTCTTCTCCAAACTCTTGAAGATTTTGACAAAGTCATCTGGTCTCAAACTCTCATCCTCATGAATCCCGAGCTGCCGGAGAGTCTCGTTGGTTGTTAGCATCTTTATTATAGCGGCTAAACCTTCCCTACCTATGTTGCATAAGTAAGGACACGATTAAACGAAGATCGAACATGATACAACAATAATTTATAAAAGGAAACTACAATATGTATGAAATAAAAAAACATACTTGCACATAGTTTTGAATCATTATAGTTGATCAGATCCTATTCCTGAGAATGCTATATGGTAAGTGTGTGTAAGAAAGCATTTCAGCATTATAGAAACCTGAACTTTTGCAATATTTTCTGGTCATTAGCATAGACACTTTCTTTTTGTGTTCAAAAACATTATTTTCTAACCTCTTTCAAGCATCACTTGACATAACTATTAGTTTCTAACCTTTTTTTTGTTTAATGTAATGCATGCTGCTTTTTTATTTTTTATGTCATAAATATTAACTATATTAGTAGAGACAAATTAAAAAAAAGAAAACAATTTCTTCTAAACAATATAGAACAATATTGATGCAAATACACATACATAAGTAAAATTGAAGTATCCATGCATCAATATAGAACCCAACCTATTTTTGTTCTGCCACCTCCAAAAGTAACACACTTCAAAGTAATGTTGGCTTGCCTTTGCAGGGCTGAAAATCTACTCAAAGGGCAAAGCAGATGCTCCACGCCTACTCCGCCGAACCAATTTCCTGTTAGATGCAATGTCTGCAAACTCCGGTTCTTGAAGAGTCCAGCCGCAACATACACAATGCCCTTGTTTTTAAGACAAGTTCTTGATAAATTGAGCTCTTTAAGTGTCTGGTTTTGTTCCAAAACCCACCTTAACTCCTTAGCACACCGAGACTTAAGCCGGACTCCGGTCATATCCAGTGATTTCACTGTCAGATTCATTCCTAAAGCGCAGGCGACGCGGCAAGTGCCAGAGAGATTAAGCTTGTAAATTCTTAGAGTACTATTCTCAGGAACAAACTCAACAACCTTTGAACTTCTTTCCCCCTTTTCACCACTCCAAACATGAACCTCCATTGTTCTGTTCCTTGCCAAAACAGCTGATATAAGAGGAGTAGCAGTGATGGCATTCGAGTCGAAAATGGTCAACAATTTCAGAGTTGGATTGACTTCAATCATCTTTGAAAGCTCTTCAGCACCCCTTGAACCAATTGAATCATCCCAAATCTGAAGCTCCTCCAAACTATGATTCACCATGAGAGCAGAAGCAATTAGTCCAGCTCCAACTGCTCCAATCCCAGATTCCGAAAACGTAATCTCTTTGATCACCCAATTTGTCTTCAGAATATCACAAAGCTCTGAGAAGCTTTTCCCATTGAACCTGTTTCTTCTAAACAAAACTTGCTTTATGCTTTGATTATTGTTACTGTTCCCAAAAAGGGTTCCAAGTTTTCTTACCTCTTCTGTCTCCCACACAACTGAATGAAACTCAAGGTTCCTCAATGTGCATTTGGTTCTTCCGGATTCAGCCAGTGTTGTCAAGATTTGAGAGAACAATGGGAGATTCTCTTTGGAGATGTTTATGTTTATGGAGGCTTCTGTTTCTTGGTAACAGTTTGAGGTTGGTTGGGAAAGGTAGAAGGAAACACATTCAAGATTTAGGGAGTCGGATTTTAGTGATTGAAGTGCCCATTGTAGCTCTTTCATGTTCTGCTTTGAAGCCATAACAGAACAAACTATGATGTGGGTTTAAGGGTTTTGTTGGAAGACATTGTCCTGGTTTTTGAAAATGGTGCTCTTTGATTGAGACACTGTAAGAATGTCTTTTAGTCACACCTGCTATATTCTTAACTTGTCTTTGAAGGTGGCACTTGGGAGAATATATGAGTAATCATCCATTGCAAAAGACCATGAAGGGTCTCCAATAATGGGTTTGTTATAAAATAAATAAGGAAGATAAAATAAAGAAATACAAGACTCTAGTATTAGTATTACTCAATTAACTTAATATAATAAAAATAATATATATCAGACCTCATTATTTGTAGAGGTAAAGCATTGACTATTCCAAATTTCATTTAATTATAGTTTGGCTTGGGAGTTTTATTTCTTCATAGGAAAAATCAGTCACCCATATAATGAATGGCATCCACATTCTTTGAACTTATCACAACACTCCCCCTTGAATGACCATTTAAGATTATGCCTTATTAAAATCTTACTAAAGAAAAATCCAATGGAAAAAAAATTTTAGTGAAGGAAAAGGAGTACAAAATCCTTTGTGATAGGTCATTAAAAACCTTGTCAAGAAAAACCTAATGGAAAAAACCTGATCAAGGGAAAAAGAGTACAGTCTCCCCCTCTTGTCGACATCATTTAACATCTCGAAATCGACGCATCCCAATATGATGTACCAATTTTTCAAATGATGATTTTGGGAGTGACTTTGTAAACAAATATGACAGATTGTCACTTGAGCGGATTTGTTGGATATCAATTGTCCCTTGATTTTGAATATTATGAGTGAAGAAGAATTTGAGAGAAATATGATTTGTTCTATCATCTTTGATGTATCCACCCTTAAGTTGAGCAATGATTGTTGTATTATCTTCAAACAGGACAGTTGGGGCTATCTTATGATCAATCAGCCCACATGATGATAGAATATATTGAATCAAACTCCTCAGCCAAAAACACTCACAACTAGCTTCATGAATCGCTAGTATTTCAGCATGATTAGAAGATGTTGCTGCTATCGTCTGTTTCGTGGACCTCCATGATATAGTTGTACCACCATATGTGAACAGATATCCTGCTTGAGATCTCCCTTTGTGTGGATCAGACAAGTATCCAGCATCTGCATAGCCAACTAGTTGTGACTTGGATCCATAGGGATAAAACAATCACATATCAACCGTTCCATGAAAATATCGAAAGATTTGTTTGATTCCACTCCAATGTTTTCTGGTTGGAGAGGAACTATATCTTGCTAGTAAATTCACAGCAAATGATATATCGGGTCGTGTATCATTAGCAAGATACATTAGCGCTCCAATGGCACTAAGATATGGTACTTCAAGACCAATGATATCTTCATTTTCTTCTTTAGGACGGAATTAATCCTTTTCCATATCCAAATATCTTAGATTATTGGGGTACTCAAGGGATGTGATTTGTCCATATAAAATCTTTTAAAGATCTTCTCTGTGTATGTTGTTTGATGAATAAAGATCTCATTTTTTGTATGCTCGATCTGCAGACCGAGACAAAATTTAGTCTTTTCAAGATCTTTCATCTCAAACTCTTCTTTTAGAGTTTTTATAATTGTTGGAACCTCTTCAGGAGTTCCAATGATATTAAATCATCAACGTACATAGCAATTATAATGAACCCAGATGTAGATTTCTTTATGAAAATACATGGACATATATCATCATTCTTGAATCCATTTTTGGCCAAATACTCAGTAAGACGATTATACCACATTCGTCCAGATTGCTTTAGATCATATAGAGTTCTTTGCAATTTGACTGAGTATAACCCTTGTGAATATTCATTGGATGGTTTAGATATCTTTAGTCCTTTAGGGACTTTCATATAGATATCCCGATCTAATGAGCCGTATAAATAGGCTGTTACCACATCTATTAAATGCATATGCAGTTTATGATATGCAGATAAATTGACCAAATAACGCAATGTTATCGCATCCACTACAGGGGAATACGTTTCTTCATAATATATACCGGGCTTTGTGAAAAACCTTGTGTCACAAGTCGGGCTTTGTAGCGCACAACTTCATTTTTCTCATTTCGTTTTCTCACAAATACCCATCTGTATCCAACAGGTTTTACATCTTCTAGTGTACGGACTACAGGTCTGAAGACTTCACGTTTTGCAAGTGAGTCTAATTCACCCTTCATGGCTTCTTTTCATTTTGGACAATAATTCCTTTGTCGACATTCGTCGACTGATCTTGGCTCAAGATCCTTACTTTCATGCATGATATTTAATGCCACATTATATGCAAATATTTCATTGACAATTGTCTTATTTCAGTCCCATTTCTCTCCTGTAAAGATATAATTTATCGAGATCTCGTCATTTTCACAATTTTCAGGTACCTGAACGTCTTCTGGCGTTAAAATTATATCAGAATTTTGGACAACTGCAAGTGTCTTTACTATGTCCTTTTCAACAGGAATAGTATTAACCTCTTGTTTCTTTCGAAGATTTTTGTCTTTGGAATTGACAGGCCTGCCACGCTTCTGGCTTGTATTTGCTTCAGTGGCAATTTGTCCAATTGGAACATCAATTCGAATTGGGGTATTTTCCACTGGTATATAAAATTTGGTTATCCTCTTTGTATTAGAAAATATATCAGACAATTCATTTGCTATTCTTTGCAAATGTATAATCTTTTGAACTTCTAGTTCACATTGCCCTGATTGAGGATCTAAATGCATCAAGGATGATGCATTCCAATTAAGTTCCTTTTCATGAAACTTATTCTCTCCCCCTAATATTGGAAATTTTGATTTATCAAAATGACAATCCGCAAACTGGGCTTTAAATACATCTCCAGTTTGTATCTCAAGATACCTCACTATAGAAGGAGAATCATATCTAACATATATCCCCAATTTTCTTTGGAGTCCCATTTTGGTGCGATTAGGTGGTGCAATGGGAACATATATTGCACATCCGAATATTCTTAAATGAAAAACATTTGACTGCTGGCCAAAAGTTAATTGCATAGGAGAGAATTGATGGTAACTTGTTGGCCTCAATTGAATAAGTATTGTGGCATGTAAAATAGCATGCCCCGAACCAAAGTTAGGAGATTTATTCTCATAAGTAAGGGTCTAGCAATTAATTGGAGGCGTTTAATAAGTGATTCTGCTAACCCATTTTGTATGTGAACACAAGCTACTGGATGTTCAACACTTATTCCATTAGCCATACAATAAGCATCAAAAGTTTGGGAAGTAAATTCACTAGCATTATCAAGGCGAATTGCTTTGATTGAATTTTCTGGAAATTGTGCTTTTAATTGAATAATTTGAGCCAGTAATCTCGCAAACGCCAGGTTGCGAGAAGACAATAAGCACACATGTGATCATCTCGAAGATGCGTCTATTCGGACCATAAAATATCTAAAAGATCCACATGGTAGATGAATAGGTCAACATATATCACCTTGAATCATTTCTAGAAATTCAGGGGACTCAAATCCAATCTTTACTGGTGATGGCCTTAAAATTAACTTCCCTTGAGAACATGCAGCACAACAAAATTTACTAGATTTAAGAATCTTCTGATTCTTTAGTGAATGTCCATGGAAATTTTTAATAATTCTCCGCATCATGGTTGTTCCCGGATGACCCAATCAGTCGTGCCAAGTTATGAATTCATTTGGGCTAGTAAACTTCTGGTTTATGGTGGCATGTGATTCAATTGCACTAATCTTGGTATAATATAATCCAGATGAAAGTGAGGGCAACTTTTCTAATATAACATTTTTATTTGAATCATGAGTTGTAATACATAAGTACTCATGATTTTTCTTATTCATAGTCTCAATATGATATTCATTTTGGCGAATATCTTTAAAACTCAACAAGTTTCTTAGAGACTTGGTAGATAATAATGCATTATTTATTATGAATTTTGTTCCTCTGGGAAATAAAATTATAACTTTTCTGAAGCCTTCAATCACATTGCCTGAGCCAATAATAGTATTAACATATTCTTCTTCTGGCACAAGATGGGTAAAATATATATCACTTTTGAGAATGGTGTGTGAACTTACACTATCCGCAAGGCATACATCTTCATTATATATCCTTGCCATTTTTTTCAAAAACAAATAATAATAAAATGAGTAGTATGCACAGTTAAATTGAATACTTGATCGGAATTATTTTTCTAAGAAATACTGTACATAAAAATAATGTCATATACTAAAATTTTATTTTAAAACTTGACACATTTAATGATTTCAAAATTCATGAACATTAATATTTTATTATTTATATACATCATATTTGAAACTTAAATACATAAAAAATAAAACTTAACAATAAGTTCTTTATATTATTTATTTATATGGATACTTAACAATTTCACATATTAAATTATTCCATCATTGATCAAATGACCAATATTTCCTTCAGGATCCTCAAAGAAATCAGATACATCATAATGAGTAGTGAAATTTTCAGCAACATCATTTGAAATGAAATTTGTCTCCTTTCCTTTGTCGTCTTTTTTCAAAGATGCTTGATAAAGATAGAGTAGGTGCCTTGGGGTACGACAGGTACGCGACCAATGACCCTTTCCACCACAACAGAAATACTTATCCTCTATTGATTTATTTTGCCTAATATTTCTTTTTTTATCCTACTTCTGGTGAGATCCTCTCTTTTGAATATAATTCTTTTTCCTTCCATAATTTTTCTTATCATTAAAATCTTACCATTTACCTCTTCTAGGGTAATAATTTGCCGCATTTACTTTAGGAAATGGGACAGTGCCAGCTGGACGCGCTTCGTGATTTTTCAAAAGCAACTCATTGTTGCGTTCAACAACAAGAAGGTAAGAAATTAACTCAGAATATTTTTTAAATTCATTTTCTCGATACTGCTACTGCATATTTGTTGAGAAAGTTGAGAAAGTTTTTTTCAACATATCATTATCCGTTATCTTTTTTCCACATAATTTCATTCGTGAGGTGATTCGAAACATTGCAGAATTATATTCATTTATGGATTTAAAATCCTGTAGACGCAAGTGCGTCTATTCATATCGGACTTAAGGAAGTATCACCGTCTTTTGATTATTATACTTTTTTTCAAAGTCTTTTCACAGATCTGCAGAATCTTTTGGTATGAGATATTTATTTTTCAATTCTTCGTTAAGATGATGACGAAGAAAAATTATGACTTTGACTTTATTCTTCTGAGATGCATTAACCCTCAATGTCATCCATATGTCACTGCTGAAGGAATATAAAGAAGAGATCGGTAGTGCTATTGATATTCAATTGCTGCCACCATCACTGCCATTTAAACCCCTCCCTGTAGCTATTATTGACAGCCGAATTATGCAAATAGGGGAAGGCACAAGCGAGGTGTAGGTATTCGTCGAATGGCAGAGTGCATCAAAGGAGAAAACTACACGGATCAGTTGGAGGAGAACTCACCAAGATATTTCTTAATGAAGTCTTTGAGGACAAGGTAATTGTTATGGGGGGAATAATTGATACGAACCCATTAGCATCATCTGCTATCAGAGGCCGAATGGAAGAAGTTGAGAGTAATGAAAAATCAATTGGGTCAGATAATCCAATACCAAAATAGAGAAGCAAACGTGTGAGGAAGTCATCGGTGTAGGTGAAGGACTATGATATATGAAATGAGGAATACTATAGAGGAATAAAATAGAAGTAGTGTCAAATTTATTATGTAACAACTAAGAGAGAGGAAGAAGTTAAAAAAGAAAGAGAGTCAACCAGAGAGAGATAAGTAAGAATTTTGTATTGTTTCATTTAAGGAATATTTTTCTCTTACTCGAAAAGGGAAAGTCTTATACATTCTAATTCCAAATTTAAATAAACAATTTATATTTCACTATTTGATTCATATTCATATTATGCCTGAGTTATGTATTTTGTTCTTCTTATCCTTGTTGTACGGGTGGTATTGCGGTAGCAATGATGCGGATAAGATGGAAGAATGGCCGTGGAAGATGTATTAGCGATGAGGATAGGAATATAGGATGTTTTTTTTTTTTACCAAAGATAGGAGACTCAAATCCGTAACTTCTTAATTGAGTATGAGGAGACTATGCCATTTGAACTATTACTCATTGGCAAATTTGGAAAGATAGGATACTCGAACCCGCAACCTCTTAATTGAATATGGGGAGTCTATGCCATTTGAGCTATTATTCATTGGCTCAGATAGGAATATAGGATTGATGGTCAAAAATTAATAATATCTATAAAATTGAAATTAGTTTTAATTATAATAATAAAATTAAATTAAATTAAATATTAAAATTAATTTTAAAAACATGTATTTTACTCTATTTTTTATTTATAAAAAAATATAACCCAAGAGTTTTTTTTTAGGTATTTTCGCCACCAACATTTAGCCTATATTATCAAGAATTTAATGAATCCAGCTTGGAAAGCTATTACGTTTCCTAATACGAATTTTTCTCATATGTTAAACTCTAAATCAAAACCTTGAATAATGGGTGAGCAGTATGTGTACCATTGCTTCAAGAGTGATGGTCACGAGATCTTATCTAAATAGAATAAGTAAAAGAAGTAATTATGCGGTGTTAATGTAGAATAAATAGATAAATAAATAAATAAATAAATATTTTTATTGATTCTACATGATTTGGATGAAGTCTTAACTCTTAACTATGCGATTATCCCCTTTTGAAAAATATAGCTTCTTGTCATTTAGACATGGATTAACAAAGAACTCTTATACAGAGATCCTTTCTCTTTGTGTATTTAACAAGAAATTAGGCACCTCTTCACCTTATAATAACGAAAAGAATAAAGTATATATATATTTTTTTAAAATTTGTTAAAAATTTTAAAAATATTTTTAAATTTTATTTTATTTTAATTTTATTTTAAAAATTTTCAATTTGAATCTTATTAAAAATATATTTAATATAAATAAAACATTTATAAAATAAAATTAAAACAAAATAAATTTTAATAATATTTTTTTAATTTTTAATACATTTTAAAAACAAAAAATATACTTTATTCTAAAAAAACCAGATTCATTGAATTCACATTAAGCCAATTGATGAGTGATGACTGCCGGGGGTATCTGCTTTTTGACCTTTTGGCCTCTTTGGGACGCTTTTGTTTCTTCTTTTCAAACTTTCCCATTGGAATGAACATAGAATCTATAAAGTTGGTGCTTGAAAAAGGTAGAGTTGAATATTGGACAAATTAATCACTTTTCAAGGCTCTGACGCTGAACAAACTAAAAATCTTGTTTAGAAATATGAAATTTGTATACATCTAGAAATAAATTGTTTATAGAAAACAAACGGAACCAATACAATGATAAGGGGAAAAAAAGTTTAAGTTAGAGTGGGAGCTACATAAATTTAACATTCTTAATAGCAGATGAAATTGAAACTAAACTTAGCTCTTCAAAAATGATTTTTCTTAGGTAATACTTAATTATTTATTTTGATCTCTGCAATTGAATTAATAAGTCAATTTAATCTCTAAGCTTTTAAAATAACAAAAAAACCTATTTTTAAAAATATAATTTTTATTTACCAACCATAATGCAATGCTGATTTGAATAGTTAAATATCATTCCATTGTAATGGTTATTTTATGTAGACAACTTTAGAGTATGATAAATATAGTGTCCAAAAATGATTCATTGGACTTCATTAAATCAAAATTGTCAGATGCTAATTAAGTCGAGTTAAATCTCAAAATATTTTATGAACTTGCAATTGAGTGTCGAACTCTTTTTTAATTTAAAATTGTCTCAAATTTGTCTCTGAATTTAACAATGGTCGTCATATTTTTTGACGACGAATGATGATGTGGTTGGATGGAGACCATGTTGAACTTGTAAACATCGTCATTTCTTTTCTGGCACCCAAATACAACTAAAATGACGTCGTTTTGAGTATTGAGAGGGATTTAATGTGCTGGTGTTACTGTATCTTTGTCTTTCACTAATTCTCTTATTCTTCTCCAAATCCCTTCAGCTACCTCGCAGTTGCCATCGCGCCACTGCAACAGTAGCAATTTCTCAACATAGAATTCCTAGCTCGAATAGACACTACAACTCTCTTACAGCAAGAGCTCCATGCCCTGTCTTTCTCCTCCTTCTCCACCTTCGATCTCCACTCCATCCGTTGCCACCTCGTCACTTCCAAAATAGATCCCTCTCTCTTCAACGAGAGCACCGGATTCGCTGCTAGACATACTCCCGTTTCCGCTGCCCCAAATCCTCTTCCACTTGCCGTCGATGTCGTGTTGCTGGCCTCTTTCCCACTGCTAAGCTACCTTCTCTTCCTTTTGATGACCTTGGAAATGTCGAGAACCATGTGATCATCGATTATCTGAAAACAGTTTATCCGGAAAGATCCAAAATTCGACAGTTCGCTCTACCTTTTTCCGCTTCCGTGCTGGTCGCCTACCACGGAAGTGGTCCTGTCGAGGGAAGAGAGAGCTCACCATGGTGGGGAGAGGAAAAGGAAAAGAGGGTAGAAGTTGAAGTTAAAGGTAAACTTGGAGAAATCTTACAGTAAGATGGAGATTATGAACAAAGAGTGATGATCAATCTGATGGAGCTAGCAAAGGTAGGGGATCACACTTTTTAGACCTCAAATTGGGATTAGGGTTATAAACTAATAATAGGGACTAAATTGAGTCAAAATCTTATAATTGCCACGTAATATAGCCGTTGGTTGTTCACTGTAGCTTTCCTCCATACACGTCATCACTCCCTTTACGAATATTCGTCAGAAAATATCTTAGGGACAATAGTTGTTACGTCTAGAGACAATTTTAAGTCTAAAAACAAGTTCGAGACTCAATTGCAAGTTCAGGAACCATTTTAAAATTTAACTCAAACAAATCACTTAAATCAATTTTTGATGTCGAATTAACTATAATTAAATAGTGTTCATGTAAAGTAATTATTACAATATCATAATATCATTCAATTGCTTATATCTGCACTACTCTAATAGTTGTGAGACAAATTATTATCTATAGACTAATAAGAGTCATATTTTTTCAAAATTAGAGACTTAAATGATCATTTTTAAAAAATTAAGGATCAAATTAACTTATTAAATAAATTGTTCATATCATGGTTCAGAAGAATAAAATCATGGCCAAAAACCTAGCTAAACCTAATAAAAGGTATTTAGATTCAAGATCATTTCAAAGGCTACGCGAGTTGACCTACCCGACCTACTTGGAGCACATGTACTACAACCCTTACCCAATTCAATTTGTGCGACAAGTAATAATTTGTCATTGCACTACTTTAGATGTTATTTACAGAATAACAATTACTTCTGTTGAAGAAAAAATCACTCACTACTACAAGAAAAAAAGATTTAGAAATGGTGATTAAGTTATCACTTACCTTTATAAATATCCTATCAAATTTAGATATTTTTTAATTTTAATTTTTATAAACCTGCATAAGACTCTTACTGACTTAAGTATCGAAATCACTTAGAGGTACCCACACTTAGAAGTACCCTCTACCACCGATTTAAAACTAACACAAAGACACTTATAGTACCTTTGTCACCATCTCTGATTTCTTTTTTTTTTTTAAGACTAAAACACCTTTCAATTATTGTCAAATACATTTAGAATATTAATTTTAAAGACTAAAATAGATATGAGACATCATTTTTTTTTTGTATTTATCTTAAATTGTTAATGTAAGTAATAGGTTCACTTATAAATAGAAATTCATGGTTATATTATACAAAATTACATTTAATAAAAATATAAAGTTGCATAATATATATTCTATAATTCTTGCATAATAAAAGTTTGGTTTATCTTTTGTATCATAAAAAATTATATACTTAATAATGACCAAAACATGGTACAAATATAACTTCTCATAGATAAATATGCGCTTCTTTAGCCAATCTATTCAAACGGGTACTTCTCTATAAATGCATCTAACCTCAATTTCATTGCTTATCTAAACACTCAGAGAAGAACATCTAAAAATAGAATACTTAATGTTGGAAACAACTCAATCTTCTCTTATTAAAACTATAAGTTAAGACTTCTTTCTTTTAACTAATAATAATAATAATAATAATAATAATGACCGAGCATTAATTTCAAAACCATTTTTGGATGACCATTTTTTCAGGTACAACAAAACCGAGGTTTGAAAATAGAAAGCATTTTTGGACTTAGCTGATGCTTTTCCATAAGAAACCAAACATAGGCCAATAAAATTTTACCAAAAAGTTTTTTTTTCCCCAAAAAATAAAAGCAAATGAAATTGTCACGATAATGTCCAAAATTGAGATGAAGATAGAAGCAGAAGACAAATAGCAATCCATTTAGGGATAAGATAAAAGCTTGACCACACATAACTTTCAGTAGAAGATCCAAATCTGAATTCTTATTTGAAAGGATAGAATCCCACGAAAGTAACAACCACCAAAGATCAATAACCATAAAAGTTGCATCTCATAATAAGCATAAGCTCCACAAATATAAAATTTTACTATTTTTGAACCATACCATATTTCTCCAACCTATCAACATCAGATTCAATTAATCACTATATATATTATTCTTTTTGCGTCTGTGTTGGAAAAAACTATAATGAATTACCAAAATTACCCATGAAATATTATATCATGAAGAAAATTGCTCCCCAAAGGATGCCATTGATAAAATTAATATTAAAAAAATAGAAAAATTGTGCACTAAGGACTTGATTTGTTTCTCTAATCTACCAAAAAATGAACCTTTTTGTCAGTGTGACATAATCTTTCAAGAGTAATTTTGTAGCAAGATGATTTTTTTGTAAGTAATTTCAATATTTTGCTCAACAATTATGCTTTGTGTACAAAAAAATCTGCTGTCGATATAAAATACACATTAAAAATGAGTTAAACAACATATGTATTTATACACAAATACATAATAACTGATTTAGGTCCAGTTTGGAAAATAACTTAATTAAGTTACTTTTGAAAAAATAACTTAAACAATAAATGACTATATTAAAAGTAGCTTATAAATAAATTATTTTGTATTGGGTTTTTAGTTTTAAAAGTGCTTATTTTATAGAAATGTGATAAAAAATAGTAGTATTATGAGAGAAGTCATTTTTTTTTAACTTCTCTATAAGCTCCTAAATAACTTCTTAAAAAATTGCAAATTGGTTTTCAAAATTGCACCAGACATTAATACTACTATTTTTCATAAGTCAAAAATTCAAAAAAATTACTTTTGAAACTTTCCAAACGAACCTTAGTGATTGATTTTTGGTATGCACATAACATTTATGATTACTCTAACAACCAAACAAGATACAACCATGCTAAGGATACACCAAAAATTATCCACCAAATTAACAACAGGTATAAAATATATGTTAAAATATAAAATAAATATTGAAAATGAATTAAACAACACATATATTTATATATAAATACATTTATATAAATACATTGGTGCCGATTTGGAGGGTATGCACATAACATTTTTTAACAGAATATAGACAGAAGTCAGAACTTTGATTCAAAAAATAGACTGAAGTGTAAAGTTACATAACTCTAAAAAAATTAATAAACTGTTCATAAACTTTAATTATTTGATTGGGATCCCATAAAGGCAAATCCCACTCATGTTTTCACACTTGATAAAATCAAACTGCACCTCAACTTACAATTTGATCTCAGAATTACATATTCCAGACAAAAAAAAAAAGAAAGAAAAAAAGAAAAAAGTTGGTGACAAGAACAAACACCTTTGTGCCAGGCATTACAATGGCAAAAAGAAAAAAAGAAAGAAATTTAAAAAAAATTAATAATCCTCTATAATTAAACAAACTAACAAGGGGAGAAGGCGTCTCTGCCAAGACGCAATAGTACACTATTGCAACAAATCTTCTTGAGTATATATCCCGCAATCTGATTTTACACCTCAATCAAATTCCAAGAAAGGAACCCTAGTTCTTGAAAAATATAATCCACAAAAAGAAGAACAAAAAGGGAGGGGAAAAAAAAAGCGACCGATCGAAAAGGAACCGGAAACCATACACAAAATCACTTGTAACTGCTTTCTGTGTTTTTCGAATATGTATACTTCAAAACAAAAGAACACCTTTCTCTCTTGTTATATATATATATATGACTGATGCAGATTTTCTCTCATTATGAATTCACAAATACCTCATTTTAATTCTCTGACCAGTTTGCTTGATCTACTGTTACTGTGACATAACCAAATATCATATCTCCTAAGCAGCAATTCCTGAAGCAAAGATAAACATAGCAGATGTTTAGCAACTGCCGAAATAAAATGATTCGAAAATTCTATATAGGTTATTGAACAAGCTTATACTTTTTAATATTTTTTTTTTTGGATTTCCCATGGTATCCCCTAGATCAATAGGCCAAGGACTGATCCACTGCAGATCTGAGCTCCATTTAAAGGTTTGTTGCTGGCTAATGGGTTGCTGCATGCACAAAGCAGAATTCGAACTCTCGATACTTGGTTAAACAGACCAATAAGCTAACCACTAGGTCAACGCAAATTAGTTGCTTATACTTTTAATTAGCTAAGCATCAGTCATCCACATTCAACATCAGATTGTGTGGTCTTGTCTGAATTTAAGCATTTTTCAAGTTGATATAGCTTAGAATTAAACATCGAATTACGACATGAATTTAAAAGGAAGTGATCTAGAAACCTAAGCATTTGGATCGACGCATGGAATAAATTCTACCTATGTATGCATATGTACAAGAAGGTGCAAGCAATAAATTCTACTCTAGATTGATGTTAACAGTTCTGAGAAAGCTATCAAGAGTTTATCGAAAATCAGAATGAAGCTATGCATTGTTTAAAATTCAGCAACCAAGAATACTCGGTATATGCAAGTTATCAACTTGGTGATATTTAGCTTAAAGACATCTATGCAGAAAAGAAGTCCATCTTCTCAATTATAAAATATCTACCACCCGATATTTTTTCAGATATAAGAATGAAGAAAAAGATGTTTACCTCTATTAGATTGTCTACTTGTAACATTGTAGCTTCCAATATAACCCTCAGAAGTCTTTACAGGGTCGTCTGAAGCAATACCACCAAGACCATAACCAAAAGAGCCAGAACCATCCATCTCAGAAGAAGCGGTTCGCCAAGCAGAGTCATTGTAAACTGAACCACTGCCAGTTCGGTATAAATCCCCATAGGATCCTTCAAAACTACCAGTTGATGCAGCGAACGTAGAGGATGGAGTCATACCCGTACCACTGTTTCTTCCATACCCTCCCCCGCCTAACCCAAAGCCGGATTCTCCACCTTCATAAACATTATTCCCCGTAGCATAGCCCGAAGCAGCTCCTCCGGCTTGGGATGGAATAGATGGACCCCAATTAGCACCACTATTTCCAATTGAAACACCAAAGCTCCCACTTCCAGATCCCAAGAAAGAACCAGGACTGACTGCGTTATTAGCGTTATTCAGGACTCCATTTCCCCAGACATTTCGAGAAGGTGAGTTCATGATAGAGTCGCTTCTGCTATTTCCCCCACTATAGCCTATAGGAGTGGTGTATCTGCTCGAGTTTCCACTGTAGAAAGGACTAAATATTCGACCGTATCCTATATTGCTCCCGTAACTAGAAGTTCCTCCATAGCTTGGGCTCAATCCTGACTCAAGATTCACTCCCATTCCATAAGCAGTGTTGCCGAATGGAGTAAACCCGCTTCTACCACTAGTAAGAGGACTAAACCTACCATCCATCCTGACGCCATATCCTCCTATTGGACTCATACTATAACCCTGAGCATAGTTGTTTAGATAGCTACTGGCCCTATTTATACCATAGTTATATCCTATCAATGGACTTCGGCTGGGGCCAGGGGATAGCTCTTTCGGAACTGCTCTCTTGACTTCGACCAACTTCCCATTCAGTTCATGAAAAGTTTTATAAAGAACTCGATCCACAGCTTCTTCCGAATCAAATGTGATGAAACCAAAACCTCTTGGCCTTTGAGTATTGTGATCATACATTACTACAACATCAGTAATTGTACCGAACTGATCAAAATACTTCTTGAAATCGCTTTCTGTGATAGTTGATGGCAAACCTCCAACAAAGATCTTTTTCGTGCGCCCAGGACCAGGAGAGGCATTCGCACTACCGGACTGTCTATTTATGGACTGCTGATCATCCCTAGGAACAGCTTTCTTTGCTTCAACCTGAAATTTAACCGAATATCAACAAAACATTTTCCGTTTCATATTCTGCTAAACTAAACAGGATCAAGTGTGATCTAATGTACATAAATTCAAGAACAACCAACTCTTGTTCCACTAGGTGGGACAACTAATGGATCAGGTGACACCATAACCCTGCTAACTTATCATCCTAAACATCCCCCTAATAACCAAATGATTGGGAGAATTGATTGTTTTTTTGGGGATTCCAAGACGTTGATCGTATTTATTGATACTTCTGGTCACATTGGAGAGGCTTGAACTCGAGACATCTGAGGGGGAGGGGGATCAAATGCCACTTGAGCTATGACTCATTGGCGTATTTACATTTTATCATCATATAGTGACTAGTAGGATGTTTAGGAGAATTTTTAGGATGCTCTACCATTGCTCATTATGTTAGAAAGTACATAATCAAGCCAATAGAGCCGAATCGATGCAAGATTTCATTCATTGGCAAAGTAGAAAATCTAAAGAGTAAGGACACAATGATCTCTATCAAAATCACAAGTTTAGAAAGGGTTAAATCAATTGAAGGCCACAAAAACACACAGTAGCAACACAATGCCAAGCATTTATATCTACAATTAAGCAACTCACCGTGCGGCCATCGATTATGTGCTTATCCACAATGACTCTCTCAGCAACAGCAGGATCAGCAAAGACAACAAAGCCGAAACCACGAGCACGACCGGTGGTGCGATCTCTCATGATCACAGCCTCTATAACTTCCCCATATTTTCCAAAATATTCCTTGAGACGTTCCTCATCGGTGTCCCAAGATATCCCTCCAATGAAGAGTTTGCCAAGATCCGATTCCATCTGTTCTGATATCAAACAACCAGTTAAACCATCAATCACCAATTTTCTATACTTTCTATATCGAGATTGAAGAGAATTCAATCAATTTGAGTCAAAAGTTAATGCCAAACCAAAAACACCAAAATCAAAAGCACTAAAAACTTAACAAAAACCGAAATTCAATAATCATTTCTAAATCATTCAATGAGGGAGAAAATTCAAGTCTAGGAATCAATCTAATCGAATGGTTTTGAAGATTAACAAGCACTCAAGCTCAATCTGCATAAAAATCCAATCTTTTTTCCTCCATCAACAAGTGCAAGAGCAAAGGCAAAAGCAAAACCGATCATAAATGTAGATGAAGAAGAATCTACGAAGAATAAAAAAATCACACAAAAAGACACACCTTAACTTAAAAATTCAGACAGAACCCAGTTTGATGCTTCGATCAGATACGAAGTGGGTTTTTGTCAAATTCGATCTAACAGCATCGGATCTTCCGAGTATCAGTCAAAAACCAAACTTTGTTATCTAATCTCAGAACCCCACAAAATAAAAAACCAGATCAGAGATGAAAATTTTCAGAAAGCTTCTTATTAGATCAAGGGACGACAAAAAAATAACATAATCGAGAAACCCAGATGAGAAAAAAAAATAAAAATTTACCATTTAAGGATGAAGATATAGGAAGAATCATGGGCATGGAAATTTCTTCTTTTTTTTTTTCTTTTTTTTTTTGTTTGTTTTGGTTCTTTAAAATTTTCAATAAGAGGAAGAAAATCTGGGAATGAAAACAGAGGATGTGTTTATCATCCCCACTCTCGCTCTCTCTATTTATATATATCTCTCTCTTGCTTTTTTATCTCTTCTTCTTGGTAATTCCACTGTCTTAATTTAAAGGAAAAGAAAAGGAATTTGTAGCTAACAATTTTTATATTTATTTATAAATAGAGAGAGAGAGATTGCAATGGAGATCCTCTGGTGTAAGAAATATTTCGTTTGGAGGAGGCAAGAGATGACAACAAAGGTTGATTTATTTGTTTTTTTTTTTCTTTTTTTCTTTTATTTTTTTAGAAAATATGTAAATTATTAATTTGGGTTTGCTTAATTGGATTATATGTCTTTTTATTTTATTTTTTGAAAAAAGGAAAAACAATTTTTACAAGGCTTGTGTAGTAAGACTCTTGTTGAAAATGTAGTATTTGACTTAATTTGATAAGAAATGGTTTTATCAAATACAATCAAGTCTTCTTATGTATCTCTTTCTTTTTTTCAATTATTTTTTATGTTAATGAGTTATTGGATTAACTTAAATAAATTTAATTATTAAAATAATTTGATCATGTCGTATTGATTGAGAAAATATATGCACACAAAAAATTAATTATTATATATTTATATATAAATATATATTTTATATAACGTGATTAATTTATTGATTAATTTTTTTATATATACGTAATATAATTGATAATTAAATTTTATTTTTTTTGTTTTTTATTATATCTCTTAATTCAGTAAATTTATTATGAATTTGAGTTTTATTTAAAAATTTGTTATTGGTTAATAAATTACGATATATACAGAAAAATTTAAATTTTTAATATTTATTTAATTGAACTAATAAAATAATTATTTAAATAATTTAAATTAGTTATAATTAAATTATATTTAAATAGACGGTAATTTCAATTTATATTAAAGATAGCTGTTTCTTTGAGTTAAAAATAATAAATTCTTATGCACATGCAACCAAGGAAATTCCATTAGTATTTGTAAGAAGGAAAGTAATAATCTAAAACCAATATATATAATTATGACATTATCAATAGAGAGGTTGGATAGCCTAATTTAGTTAGCCTTTTTCCACACCCATACATCATTACAATTCCAAGCAAACTTCTCATGTTTTTCTAGGTTACTTATAAGTACTAGATATATTTAATAACGAACATATCTTATTCTAAATTAAGATGTATCAACCTTAGCTTTTATTATTACTAAATACTTGTTTTAATATTCTAAACATGATTAAACGGAAACATGGTAGCGCAAGAGAATAGGAAAAGAAAACACCCAAATGAGAGTTTGAGGCATCAGTTTCGGGGAGAAAGGGTGATTTTTGAGTTACCGAAATTGAGACTAAAAAATTAAGACTCAATATTATAAAAAATAGAAATACAAAAAACTAAAATTTCTAAAGATAAAAATTGAAATTTTATTAATATTTTTTTAAATTATCCTTATTCAAAACTTTATACTCTAAATTCACCTTTTACAATCTTTCATTTATATCTAACACTATTCTTCACAATCTTCTCCTAATTTATTTTGTCTTTCAGGCTCTTTCTTTTAATTTTACTCTTTTAAATATAGTCTTAGTGAATAAGTGGTCTTAAGATTTCAATTGTTTAACTCAACCTTTTGGTATGAAAGTTATGTATTACGAAAGAAGTGTAATGAAAAATATGCATGTAGTTTTGTGGAAATGGCATGGTGGAAGAGATTTTAATCATGTATCATTGGTGTAAGGTGGAGTGAGAGTCCTCGTTTCGAACCTCCAATACTTATTTAAATAAGTTAGCGAGTTAACCATTCAACTAAGATACTTCTGCCGATTCTCACACTTTAAAAAATGAATGCTGATTAGTGGCCCTGCTAGTTGCTAGTATGAAGAACCCATCAAAATTGGAGAAGCGCCTAGGATTATTATTTATTTAAGGACCAGAATTAGACGATTTCAATTATGATTTGGAAAAGTATAAGGAATTAAAAGTTTATCAGCAAAAAATTAAATAAAATTATATTAATTTATATCAATAATTAATTAATTTTAAATTTTTTAAATTTAAAATTTAAAAAATTTAAATTGATTAAGTAAACTTAATTAAAACCTATAAAAACCTTCTTCTTTTTTTTCACATTAATTTATCCACTTCTAACAATCACAAATTTGAAAAATATATAAAAAAACATCTATTTAATATGAAAAAGAAACATTCTAATACTTAGTAGAAGAAACATCCATATATATTAACTCATAAAAATTTTGAATTCATCCAAAAGTATTTGGCTGAGTTTTGGCTGATATGCTTTTGATTCCCTAGCTTTATTCTTATGATTTTAAAAGTACTATTAATGTTAATGATGATTTTGAACAAAAATAATAAATGTTAAAAATAATTTCAATTTTCACCCTAACCGTAAAGACCAAATAGTATTTATCCCTTAGAAAGGGAGGGAAATGAGAGGTGGCTGCTAATTGGCGAAAAAATTAGGATTAGAGTGATAAAGTTTATATATATAATGGAGTAATCAGCTTGGATTATTTTTGATTGGGTAATTGATTATTCGTACCCGTAAATAACCTTGATATCATCAGGTTTGTTGGCTATGAGGTATAGAAGTAATTAATCTAATCATTCTTCTATAAGTGATCTTAGACTCACTTTCTCCATCAATGATCTAAGATGGATGCATAGAGTTCTCATCGCCTTAGCATCTTGCATATTAAACTTATTGCTCCTTGTACTACTTTGACTAATGGACATAGATTTTTTTCTCAATTCGTTTGATCTAAAATCTAAGTAAAAAGTTCTATTCTCCTATTATATTTATGTTAAAATTATTTTTTTATCAATTTAACGAAGTGTTTGAATAATGATATCTTAGTTGCTTTAAAGATGATATCGTCAATATAAATTTGAATAAGCGAAAGCTCGTTATTTTGATAAAGAATGAACAAATTTTTTTTATGAATGTCTCTCTTAATAATCTTGTTTTGTTTCTAACGAACTTCCCATCTTTAAGTTTGTTTTTCATAGTCCTAATGATTGCTTTTCCTTTAGGTCTTGAAATTAAGTCACAGATTTGATTTTCTCACACTGTTCAAGTTTTTCTAGATAGTCTAATCAGGTTTTTTATGAGATCAATGCAGATTTGTTACTAAAAGAGAATCTGATTCAAACTCCTTCTAATATCTCTCCGAAGAATAAATTTCTAGACAAAATTTTGAGATCTAACACACCTTCATAGTTTTGGAATATCTTAGATTTTTCTCTTTTTTTTTTACTTCATCCTTTTATTTCTCAATGACTTGAGGTGATGATTTTTGGTAAAGAATCTTTTCAAGATTCATCAATCTGTTATCCAATGGAGCTACAATAAGTATATAAAAAAATTGTGATTATTAAAGGAGATTTCTAAACTAGATCTAATTTTATCATTAAAATTTAATGATTTTATGTAAAGATCTTTTTATTTATTTCTACAAGAAAGATCCAAACTAAAAAGAATACAATAACAACAACAACAACAAAGCTTTGTCCCATTAGGTAGAATCGGCTACATGAATCAAATGATGTCAAGAGACCGTTTATATGTAAATCTCATTTGACCATCTCATGAATGATCTTCTTAGATCTTCCTCTGCCTTTAAACATTTGTCAATCTTTCATTTCATACACTCTTCTGATTGAGTGTTCTGTCGATTTTCTTCTCACATGTCCAAACTAAAAAGAATAAAAAAAAATTAAGAAATCAAATTTTTCCTTAATTTTTGCTGCATTTTTAAAATAATTAGTGGTAGTTAATGCAAAAAATTGAATCAATAAACAATATGTTTGCTGCTTATGAAAAGAATGATATTTTTTTTCAATTTTTATCTTTTTGTTGGCCAAAGTTTTTTCAATATTATTACACAACGCTTCCAAGTTCCAACTAAGTAGAAGTTAAAACAAAAACAAAAGAACAAATAGAGGAATATAGGAACTACAAATACCAATCATGAGATGGCAAATTTCCAAGTGAAAGTGTAACTCTATCAAGAAAAAACACAAACACACGAGACAGTTGACTCCACAAGAGTCTCCGAGACTGATTGCACGACTACACTTTCACCACTAACCTTAGCTCTACTTCAAGAGCCATATTATTTGCTCCATAGAAAATGAGCAGATTTTAAGCTTTAATATTTCCATTTGTTTTGAGGAGAATAACCCACTATCAAAAAAAAGAAAAATGTTACTCATCCT
Source organism: Arachis duranensis (assembly GCF_000817695.3). Taxonomy (NCBI): domain Eukaryota; kingdom Viridiplantae; phylum Streptophyta; class Magnoliopsida; order Fabales; family Fabaceae; genus Arachis; species Arachis duranensis. Next base: position 3,189,509 of record NC_029772.3, read on the forward strand.
TTAAATATTATCTTTTATTCGGCCTTTAAATTTAATATTTTATTATTTTAATTTTTTAACTAATCATATTTGCAATATATTGATTTTTGGCAAATCAAATCATAAATTTTGTAATGAATTTTCGTGAATTGATTTTTTAAAAATCACAGAAGTTTTCAAAAATAAATTAAACTCACTTTAATTAATTTTTTCTTATTTAAAATATTTAAATTTTATGTCAAAAACACAACTAAAATTAAATAAATAACATAAACACATCTAAAATTATGTATTGACATATCTAAATTATTGGCATTGTGGTTCTAAATTGCATATTAGATAGAGAAAAAATTAAATTCAAATACACATCTAAAATTATAAGAATGCACTCTAAATATTTTATCAACACATCTAAAATTCATGTAAAAAAATTTACATAATGAACAACGTAAACACATCCAAAATTAGATATTAACACATCCAAATTAAGTTAAAATTACAACTTCCAAATTAAACATATGAATGTAAAAAAAAGTATAATCACAAACACATTTAAAAAAAGATAAAAAAATAACACAGACATTTCTAATATTATGCATAAATTAAAAAATATAACCTTTTATTAAACTAAAAAAAGGATAACATATCTTCATGAATAAACTCAACAAATTTTTTTTAGATTTGTACAAGCAAAATTACCAAAGACAAAAAAAGAGTGAGACGCAGGGGAGGAGATAGGGGGAGGCGCGGGAGGAAGGGGCGGTTGCGTGCGGCGCAAGGGAAGAAACCGGGGACAGGGAGGTGCGCATCGACGGAGGAGGTGCAGGGATGTGTGCGCGGCACAGGAGAGGTGTGTGTCGCCAAAGAAAAAGATCGTCGCAGAAGAGATGCGCAGTATAGAAAAAGATGAAAGCGGCCACAGATGAGGAGGGGGAAGGGCTACAGCTCTAAATTTTTAGAGAGGATAGATTTTACTAATGAAAATCTGATTTGGAATATTTAAGATTTTGTTTGGAATTTATTAAGGTTTATAAGATTTAAGGTTAAAATTTTGACTTTTAATTCTAATTAAATTATTTTTGTAGATTGGTATTTAAATTTAAAAAAACAATAAATCTATTTTGATGTGTTGTTTTATTTTTTTAAATTAATGTAATAAAAAGTTAAATGAATGACTAATTTAAAGGATATCTAATTGCAATGCAGAAAAAAAAAAGGTCCTTGTCATTAGCAAACAAAGATCATGTTTTAAAATAATAATAACAAAATTGTTTTGTATTTCAGCCGATACAAGAAGTTTACAATCTCAAAAATTAACAAAAATGTTATTTGTATATTAAAATTAATTACTAATTAAAAGTATAAATACATATAGAATTTAATTATGTATTTTATACTAATAACTGATTTTAATGAGTAATTTTAATATACATATAACATAATTCGACTATAAGAAGGGTAAGCCCATCTAAGAGTAAATTGAGTGATGAAGCTAAAAGAAAAGGTTTTGATGATAACTAAGAATGAAGGTCATGAAAGAAAGGGTCGTGAAGAAGCTGGGCAGCAGAAGGTCTAGCAGAGGGCGGATGAGCGATGCACTTGTGAATGAAGGACTTGAGGTCGGAATTGTTAATCTTATTCAGCGACTGCGGCCTCACGCCTGACGTCACCTTCTTGTATATCTTCACAACACTCTCACACTCGCTGTACGGAATCTCTCTCGTCACCATCTCCAACACACACATCCCAAACGAGTATATGTCCACCTTCTCCGTGTACTTCTCCGAGTACAACTCCGGCGCCATGAACTCCGGCGTCCCCAGAACCGAATGCGCCGAGTGACTCCTCCCCACAACCGCCGCCAAGCCCAAGTCACCGATCTTAACCTGGCCCGTATTTCCATTGACAAACACATTACTGCAGTTGAGGTCTCTGTGGATGATGCAGGGATCGTGTGTGTGCAAATAATTCAAACCTTCTAGAATCTGCTTTGACCATTTCTTGACGGCCTTCATGGAGACATTCTTGTGCCTCTTCCTGTACTCCCTCAGACTGCCGCTGCTGCACACTTCCGTGATGAAATTCAAAGTGTCGCTGACGTCATCCTTCCAGGATGCGAATAGCGAAATGATGTGGTCGTTAGAGAAGCCTCTTAGCAACATGATTTCGGAGTGAAGCCTATCGACCATGACAGGGTCATCCTTGAAGTTCTTGAGCCTCACTTGGTTCCAGGCCACTTCTATTCCCTCTTCTTTGTCAAATGCTCTGTACACTCTCTTCACTGAACCTGATCCTAGAAGTTCAGGGTACCTCACGTATCTTCCTGTCGGATCCACCTCAATGAATGTCTCTGACTCTGCGTATGATGGATGAACTTTAGCGCCAGGCATCTACCACCAAAACATTGATCGCAAACATCATCAAAATGAAATCAAATTGAAATAAGATAAAAGATTCTTTCTGGAAATAAAAGGCTAGCAATTCATCATCATTTCATACAAAGATTCTACATTTTCTTTAAAAAATGAAAAAAAGTTCAACAAACAAAGTAGAAAATATTACTGTCTAAAGAAACAAAGACACAGAGTACTTAAACAAGATATACTCAAACAAATAAAACATACTCAACTAGTCAACTCCTACATTGCCTCTACATTTTTATTTTCTTTCATTTTTTTGGTTAAGAAATTAAGACAGAAGAAATAGTGGCATGCATGGTATTTGTGATCTAACATAGGAGGCAAATTGATTAGCACAGAGAATTCAAGTTGTATGCATTTTTGGAGTGTTGGAACATTTTTAAGTATATGAACCCCACACTGATTGTTACCATGAAAATCTAATTGCTTTCTCTGCAGAAAGAATGAAGGTGCCAAGTGATGAATAGAATGAGATATTTGTGACAAAAGCTCAATGAAAAATGGGCTACGTGAATTGAGTATTTATATCGAAATCTAAGAGCATAAGTTAAAATGGTAGTAGTACTTTATTTAATATTGAATGGAACTCTATATGGATTTGCACATATTCAATTCAACTTTTCCCTTGGATTTGAACATACTTTTTTATATTTTGACTCTTATGGTAAAACTTTTTTGAGCTTGACCCAAAGAACAATTTTAACCCTCAACCAATAAGTGAAAGAAAAGAATGCGTTGTCTATTACAGAATCTTATTAAAAACAAGAATTCTCATACCTATTGGTCATGCATAGTATTATTATTAATTAATAGTTATTCTATTAACCACTTAAGCGTGATAAATTTAGCTTGTCATAGAAAATAGTTTATACTTAATGGGCTAATTTTAACCTTTCCTTCATGTATAGTTTTACAATTATATACTAGAATCACCTATTAAAATGAGTTACTACTAATGTAAAATATATATTAAAATATAAAATGTATTAAAAATTAATTAAATAAAATATGTATTTATACACATATATAATAATTAATTTTAGTGATTAATTTTAATGTATAAATAATATTTTTTATTATTATATTATAATTAAATTATTCTATCGATCCTTATAGTTTCAACGAATTTTCAATTAAGTCCTTATATATTTTTTTTAAATTGGATTTCAATACCATTTTAGATTTTATAATTAAGTCTATATTGCGACAAAAATGTTAAAATAACAGAATATTTTGTTAACAAAACAGAATATTCAATCAAGTATTATGCATATTTGTTAAATGATTTAGTCA
>NC_029772.3:3193281-3203140 GCF_000817695.3 Arachis duranensis
ATATATATATATTTTGAAAATTCTAAATCCTAACCCTATGACAACAGAGAAATAAAGAGTTAGAATTTAGGATTCTTAAAATTCATATATATAATAAGAGTATTTAGTCATTTTCTATAATAAGTGTATTGTAATCGTAATAATATTAATTTAGACCAGTTTAATATTTGATTCACTACTTTTTTTGGTCAAATTAATTTGTCTAGCCTAATTTTGACAAAAATAATACGGTTGTTAAATTTTAATTACTAAAAAACATCTTTAAAATAAGACGTTTTAAACGTCTTTATCTGAGTGACTCCCTTGTTGAAGTATCCACTAATTTATTTTAGAAAGAAAAAATATCTTCTTTGAAATTATATGAAAACTGATATTTAAAGACTAAAATTCTACTCATTGTCAACCATGTTAATAGATCTAATTTATATCTTTCTTTTATTATGTATCAACCTTAATTAATATGATTTACAAATAAAATATAAATTTACACATACATCCAATGATGTATCACCACATCAGCAAGAATAATTATTTTTTTAATTGATTATGTGAATAGTCATCCAAAAGAATAAATGTGATTAAACGGCTATACAAAATATTTTACATTATCACTGTATTAAAATTAAACTAAAAAAACATATATATCTCCTTCTTTATTTAGTAATTAGTCAAATGTCTATTAAGAAATAAAACCTACAAACAATAATGCACACATCAAATATATGAATCATAATTATGTTGATTTTTATCATTGACAGGGAGCTAGCTAAAATTTGCTTGTTTTGGTTGAATCACTATCAAATTTCAAATATTCTCTGAAATTGTATTTTTTTAAATTATGAAAATATTTATAATTAATTTATAATTATATAAATATGTTTATAATTACATATTAAGTAATTGATTGTATACGAAATATAAACATTTTAATTGTAGTGTAAACTGTCAGCCCACTCGTCTGTTTAAACAAATATTGAAGGGTTTAAATTCCGTTTTGTGCATGCAGCAACCCATTAACTAGCTGCAGACCCTTAAATGAAGCTCATATCTGTGACAGATTAGTCCTTAACCTGTCGAGCTCGGAAATACTGTGGATAACAACCAAAAAGTATTTAGTAATTAAAAGAAGGGTTATGCTACACATCCAAGTATTTTTTTTATTCAAGTAGGTCCAACACCAACAAAAACCACTCTCATTAAAAGAGCATCATTACATGCACTTTATCTTCTTCTCCTCCCCCGCGCTTCTTCTTCTTCTTCTTTCAAATACACGCATACGTTATCTTCTTTTTCTTTCAAATTCACGTAAACCTCCTCCTCCTCCTGCTCCTCCTCCTCCTCCTCCTCCTTCTCTTCTTCTTCTTCTTCTCCTCTTTTGTTGTCGTCATCACCAACAATACCAATATTTTGCTAATGGATTATTTTTTCAATCGAATTGAATCGAATGTAATTGCTAAATTGAATTGAATTGAATGGATGCAAGTGCTCTGAATCTGAATCTGAATTGAATTGTATTGAATTGATGATCTCTAAATTATAGACAGAGGTGTTTCAAATTTGATTTTATATATTGGACTATGTTTCGTTCATTCAGTACTATACAATTATTTCACCATGAGTACGTGTTCGGTTCATTATGCAGAAACTGTTTGAATTTGATTTTATATAATGGATTATGTTTCGTTCACTCAGTATATACAACTGTTTCACCATGAGTACGTGTTCGGTTCATTATGCAGAAAGCTATTTGAATTTAATTTTATATAATAGATTATGTTTCGTTTCACCATGAGTACATGTTCGGTTCATTATGCAAAAAGCTGTTTGAATTTGATTTTATATAATGGATTATGTTTCGTTCACTCAGTACTATATAATTGTCTCACCATGAGTACGTGTTCGGTTCATTATGCAGAAAGCTGTTTGAATTTGATTTTATATAATGGATTATGTTTCGGTCACTCAGTATAATACAATTGTTTCACCATGAGTACGTATTTGGTTCATTATCCAGAAAGCTGTTTGAATTTGATTTTATATAATGGATTATGTTTCGTTCACTCAGTACTATACAATTGTTTTACCATGAGTACGTGTTTGGTTCGTTATACAGAAAGCTATATAATGGATAATGTTCAATTTATGTAACAACAACAAAAGAATGACGATAAAGAGAAAATACGTGAAGAAGAAGGAACGCGAAAAAGAAAGAGGAGAATGAGGAGGAGGAGGAACGCGAAGAAGAAGGCGAAGAAGAAGAAGACGCTCCATGCATAAACGAGCGTGAGAAGAAGCGCGGGGAGAATAGAAGAAGAAGAAGAAGAAGAGAAGAAGCATAAAGAAAGAAGAAAACGGAAAAAACGAGTGACCTAAAATTGCTTGAATGCCAAAATTGTTTAGATGTGAAGAATATCTCTTAAAAGAAATAATAAACATTCATTAAATTTCCGTGAATCATATTTTAGCGGAAATAGGCAATTAATATTTTCGTGATTCAAGTTTTGGACAATTAATAGAAATAATAGACATCTAAAAAGATTTACCTTAATAATATTTTGACAATTAATATTTCCGTGAATATGGTTTTGAACATTTAATAGAAATAATAGATATCTAATGAGATTTACATTAATAATACTTTATGCAAGTATCTTTGTTTCTAGTTCTATGCGCAATTTCTATTTACTACGAGAAACACTATTAAAATTGACGAAAAAATTAACGATTTTGTTGTCGATAATATAAAAAATTGACGATAAAATAGATGGCGTGACATGTAGCTTTTAAACATGTCGCTTTTTCAAAAATCTAATGGGCGGATTTGTACATATTAAATTCAACTTTTCCCTTAAATTTGAACATACGTTTTGATATTTTGACTCTTATAGTAAAACTTTCTTGAACTTGACCCAAAGAACAATTTTAACCCTCAACCAATGAGTGCAAGAAAAGAATGTGTTATCTACTACAACTTCTTATTAAAAACAAGAATTTTCACACCTATTGGTCATGCATAGTATTATTATTAATTATTAGTTATTCTATTAACCCGCTTTAGCGTGATAAATTTAGTTTGTCGTAGCCATATCTTTTTGTTGAACCTACCAATCCAATTTGCTATTTTTCGCGACAAACTTCTCAAGGCATTCATATGTCATTTGTATTCAACTTTGTTTGGACTATAAGCAGCATTTATGAGATGTCGCTTACCTTCGACAAACTTAAAACGAGACATAAAATTTGCCGTTATGTGCCTAATACAATAAGCATGGAACGCTCTGTGAGGCTGCCAACTACTATCATCGACTCTCAGTGCAGTTTTGATCGCCTGGGATCTATCAGAAATAATCAATAAGTCTATTGTGGGGTCAGATGTCGTCTCAAATTGGTAAGGAAGAAAGACCAGGATTCTATGATTTTAGACTCAACAATTACAACAGGACCGATATTGCTATTATCATCTTGTGCCACTGCAATAAACAAAACACTACCATATTTGCTATACAGATGCATGTCATTGAAAGAGACGAATGACATGCAATGCTTGAAAGCCTCCACACAGGTAGGAAAGACCTAGAATACCTTATCAAACATACTATAGTCATGCACCATAAGGTGCCCATCATAGTACGGTATGACCCTCAACTCACATATTGTCTCGGGACAACAACTCTGCAATGCTTGCATCAACTTTGACACCTTATTGTATGACTTCTCTCAATCACCGTATATTTGCGCAATTGCCTTTTGCTTCGCCATTCAGACCTTTCTGTACGAGGGTTTGAAGTGATAACTTTGCCTAACTGCACCTTATAGGGTAGATATCCTCACACGTGTTGGATTGTATCAACGGGAGGATGACACGGCAAATGAGACTGCTGTCCAACTGTTGGTGGTCCAGAGACATGAACTTTTTTTCTATTTTCAAAATCATCTATTATTGAATTTGTGTCAAAAATAGCTACTAATTATTTTTCTATATAGATGGCCAAATTGTCTGCAAAAAATTCATCAGCTATCTTACTTCGGAGTCTTGTCTTAACAATTTTCATTGTTGAAAAAGCTCTTTCTGTTGCTGCTGTAGACACTGGTAGAGTCAAAACAAGACGTATTAATCTATCAACCATGTGATAAGTTCTTGATTTTTCCCGTTTCTTGCAACTTGTTACACAATTCAGAAAATGTACCAACGCCTTTCAAATGATTTGGTATATCATACTGATAATGTTGCAACTGAGATTTCAAAATATTTAGCTCATTAGAAAAAAGTCAAAGGAATAAAACTTCTCTACTAACTTGCTAATTTCTTCAATGTTAAATGATTTGAAATTGTCTTTAGGATCCAAAACACAACTCAAAGTCAAAACCTCTATTGTTTACTCATTAAATCTACTATTCAACTCTTGTATTTAAGAGTCAAGTGTTGCCAAGAATATATCACTAGGTTAACGACATCGACCTCTTCCAAAAATATATTGTGCACCATATTAGGGACTTCAATTTCATGCTTTTCACAAAAATCTTTAACATTTGCAAGAAAATTGCACTATCCACCATCTCTTAATTGTTGAAAAAGTAACTTTGATGTAGAAACAATATATATTGCATTAAGAATATCTTGAGATTGTTGTTGCAATGCTTGAAAAAGAACATTAGTGATTCCCATAATCTCTTTCATCAAATGCAAAGTGAAAACAAATTCAAATGACAATAATATTTTATTAAACACCATAAGCCTTACCTCTTTGTGCATAAGTTGTCCTGTCTTTGATGATATTATTGAGAACAATGTTGGTAGCAGTAAACATTTTTACCAAACTGCAAATAGGATTAAAGTGAGAGCTCCATCGAGTATCCCTATCTCTTTGTAAAGTGCTTACTTGATTCACAACTTTGTCTGTTTCTAATTCATTTTGAGCAACCAAGTTTGCATTTTCAATTGCTTGAGCTTCTTGTAATTAATTGGTCATGTCTTTTTGAAGAAGCACTAACAATAGTGACAATAGAGTTTAATTGAGTAAAAACTTCATGAATTTGAAGTACCTCTCTTGAAGCTGCCACCAGTCCTAATTGTAATCTATGAGCAAAACAATGTATATAATATGCTTGTGGAGAATCTTTAAGAAACAAAGCTTGCAAACCATTTCACTCACCCCGCATGTTGCTAGCACCATCATATCCTTGACCCCTAATATTTTCAACTTGGAGATTATAATGAAAAAAGACAGAAATTAATTTTTTCTTTAAAGTTATTGCACAAGTACCAGTGACATGCATTAGATCAAAGAATCTCTCTTTAATAAAATCATCTAGCGTAACAAATCTCAAAACAATGGTCATTTGCCCTTGTTTAGATTCATCTCTAGTTTCATCAACAATAATACAAAATTTGGCATCTCCAATCTCTTCTCTAATTGAATTTCTCACCTTAGTAGCAAGAATATGTAGAATTTCTTTTTGGACATCATTTGAAGTACACTTAGCATTTTTTGGAGCATTTTCCAAAACATTCTTTTTTACTCTTTCATTGTAAGATCCCAAAAATTTCAACATTTCTAAAAAGTTACCTCTGTTGCTTGAACTTTGGCTTTCATCATGTCCTCTGTAGGTGCAACCTTGAAATGTCAACCATCTAATGCAATCTATATATGCTCCTAGTCGAAATTGATTATTTTCAATCTCTTCTGATGTTTGCTTTTGAAGAAGTCTGTCGATATGTTGTGATTGTTTCATCAAATCATCACATGATTTTAGTGCCTTATGATGGAATGAGTTGGAACCTTTGCCAATGTGATTCAAAAGAGCACATTCTTTTCTACTATTTACTTTCTTCCAATTCCTGAAACCATTCTCAATAAAAACATTTGAACACGTGTTGATTGAAGGGTCCTTAGCAAAAAGAAAGCATGAAAAATAATATATGGCGTCATCTTCTATAGAATATTCTAACCAAGATGGGAACAATTTAAACCATGAAGCTTGAAAGCGACGATGATTTTTATCACCAGAAAATGGATAGTTATCAAGAATCGATTGATTTGGCCCAACTTTAATATAAGCCCGACGGATTTTATCTCTTTGATTTGGAGGAAACTTCCAAATCATTGGTCGATTCCAGGATCTCTTTCCAAATGAAAAATATCCAGTTGATTAGGAAGAAGTCATGGACGCTTTGAGCTATTCAATGGAGAACTTGAAGTAATGAAATTTGATGACCCTCAAGTATTGGAGTACTAATAGCAGAAGCATCTTCATTCTCTTGATCTTTTCTTTTAAAAAATGTATCAATGATTTTGAACTTACCCATAATTCAAATGGTCAAATAAGTTCCTATAATTAAAAATATATTTAGCAAAAAGTGTAAATTACAATCTAAATCTTTATAAATTATAAAAATTATATTTTAATTCAAAATAAGATATTAAAATTCAGAACAATAATACTAACATTGTAGTATAAATAATATAAAATTATAATTAAATAATTAACTAATAAAAAAACTAAATATACAAACTAACATATAATAACATAAACTTAATTAACAAATAATAGTAAATTAAGTAAATAACTAAATATATAAAAAACATAAAAAATTAGGCAAGACTAACAGAAAAATAATAAAAAAACATTAAAAAAATTGCAATGCTAGATTATATAATTTATTCTTCTTATCCTTTCATCCTATAACGTAACATTTACTATTTCTTAAAAAATTGTAATATTAAATACAATTTATTTATTCTATTTTTGTATGACTATGTATCTTTATTGTTAGTTTAATAATTTTCTTAAAATAAAAAAAATAAAAATAGAACATTTTTTAAGAGAGAGAAAAGTGAAGAACTACTTGTTGAATTATTATCTTTTTTTTAATCTGTAAAAAATAATAAGAGTCAAAGAGGTAGAAGATAAGAAAATTAAAGAGATAAAGAAGGGGAAGAATAGAAAAAGTTATTACCTGCTGCAAAGTGAAAGTGAAAAGTTTGAATGAATAAAGACATTGGGAGAAGAAAAATGATTTATATTTTATTTTTTAAATAAAATGAACTATTGAGTTAGGCCTAAAACTATTATACTTTGTTAATGTTATATAAAAATGGATTGATTTTTTTTATGAATTAAAGGGGTTGAAAAAGTGTACCGAAAAAAAGGGAGGGCTGGAAAATAAAAAAAGGGAGGGAGGCCATGTCTATTTTTTTTAACAAAAATTAAAATGCCCCCTTTCCAAGTGTGTACCTCTGCTTTTGGGCTGGACTATATCAATGACAGGATGATACTGTAAATGAGACAGTTGTCCAATTGTCAATAATTTTGAGACATAATAGGTGCTAATACGTGTGCGCTCCTCTAACTCTACGCACCTCTCTAACGAAATAACATATAGATGGTTGGCATTTACACCAAATATAATAATCATAAATGAGAAAATACGTCATAGTTAAACTTGACCTCACAATATCTAAGATTTGGTCGGAGGGCAACACATCCTGTTACATATTGTCGGCAATACACATGGTACTTTAATCAGTCTGACTCTACAACTTGATACTCAACACTTCTATAAATGCTGTAATTCTTCACACCCTATATTACTGCATCTCTGCTCTTGAATTTGTGACCAACCCGAAACTCCACATCTCCATCTAAGTTGTAATTATCTTCACCCATATTGAAAAATGGAGTTTTCTCGTGCATCGCATCCAGATCTAATGTATGATAGTGACTGGGTACAACTGATAAGGCCGGAATTGTGTGCGAGACAAACAGAAAATACTGAATTAATGCCTCAACCGATGTCTCTGGTATGAACTCATCATCCTCATCATCTTCAGAAGAACTACTATCGTTGCTATCCACAACATACTCCTCGTTAGAGTCCTTACCATTCAGGTCCATGTCTTCCACTGGACTAGCAACATGTAGCGATGGTGGTGCGAGTGGTGGGTCATCTTGCACAAAATCCAAATGCCTAGATCCACCGCTACAAAAATCACCTACCTCCGCATAAAGTTTCATCACTTGTTCTACCATGATTTTCCCATAGACGTCAAACATGAAGCGCACATACTCCTTACCATGGAGTCAAAATAGACGAAATTGAAAAACTCCATTCTCCATTAGTGCTAGCAGTCTATACCCCCACCCTTTCAATATCTTTTCTTCCGCTACTACAAATAGTACTCAATATCAGACTCTTCAGTTCGGACAAAGAAGTTACTCGTCAGATGCACAACAGAATGAGATTATCGCATTCAAATATCACTCTAGTGTCACTGTTTCTCATATGAAAATTGTGATACACACTTATAACTACATATTCACTACTAGTGGACATTTTGGCTTATTTTTTGGAAGAAAAACGGAAGAGAAGAAGAAGTGAAATATTTGAGAAAAATACAAAAGATTACGATCTTTTAATAGCTACTGAAAATTTGTCGTAACGTATTTCATTACACGTCTCCCTTCTCGTGCCTTATCTCGTTTACGGATACGTGTATTTTTATTTCATTTACACGGTAAACGAGATAAGAAATAAGATAAATTTTTGTAAAAATGCTATATATGATATATTTTGATAAATAAAATAATTTTTTATTTATTTAAAAAAAATCGGTGGGCATATGCTTATTTGGGATGTATGTGTGTATTAGAAAAGGCGACAAGAGAGATTCAATTTGGTGAGTAAGACATTGTTGTTAAGGTATGCACGCTACCTTCAAAACTTCAAGATATTGACAGGGAGACAGAGGAAGCGGCCTAACGTATCTAGTGTTAATAATAATCTTTTCCAGTGACTTGTTTAATAGTTAAAAACTTAAATTTTTTTTTTTTTTTGGTGACTAGAAATTAAAATTTAAAAACTTAAAATTCTTTAAAACTATTATTTCTTTGCAAAATTCATTAGTAACTTAATTGATTTTTTATTAGAAAATATATTATGTGGTACAAAGAAACTTCTCACTCTTGTCGAAGTTTTTCTAGGTTTTTCTTTCACGTGCAATTTAAGTGTCATTGTGGTTTGTGAATACAGATTGGTTCATTTCTATTTTTGTTCTCCTGTATCTTCTTGTGGAAATAGAAAACTATGCTAACATTCATTTTATTTGAATTTACTAATCAACGATGAAAGTGTAGTCATCTTCATTGAGCTTTGATGAGAAGCATTATTATACGAGTTTACCATGAAGCCAGCGTAGAAGTAGAAGTAAAAACGTTTTCAATTAAAACTGGATATATCAAACTATGAAATTTGGTCAAATGGCTTTTGATTTTTGAAGCAGAGCTAAGGTTAATGACGAAAGAGTAGTCCTCTCAATTTTGTTGAGAAATTGTAGTAAATGGTCTCTGGTTTCCCTTAACAAGTAAAGGGGAAGTTAGATTATTGACTTGAAAACTTGTCATGTCTTAATTTAATTTGTTTTCTTCTATTTGTTTTTGGTGGGAAGATATATTTTTAAAATGAATTCGTAGATACTTCAAGATAATGCCTTTATACTTTTGGGAGTGACGGTACCAATTGTGATTGAGTTTAATTGTAAATTCTTATTTTTTAAATTTTAAAATTTAAAATTAAAAATAATTAATTCATAATTTGATTTATGATTTTAATTTTAATTTTTTTATTCTATTATTCACATTGTTTAGTATTCTCAGCTCATTATCTTTTTATTTTTATGTCGAAAACCTCATTCACAAAAATAATAGAGTGTATTTGGTTTGCGTTTTTATTTTCTATTTTTACCACCTGTTTTGATTTTTTTGTTCACAAAATTCAAAAAACAAAAAAATCAAAAAATAAAAACGCAAACACACTTTTAATTGTCTATTTTTGCTAAAACATTATTTATAGAAATTTAAT
>NC_029772.3:3203171-3258721 GCF_000817695.3 Arachis duranensis
AAATAAAATATAGTTCAAGGAATATTTGAAGTTAGATAGAGATTTATCAAAACCAACAAATTTTAACTAATCCCTGTCAATAATAAAAATGAATATAATTATTATTCATATGTTTGACGAGCGTATTATTATTTGTAAGTTTTATTTTTTAATAAATACTTAATTAATTAATTCAAATAATGAGATGTATATATTTTATTTATAAATTATATTAATTAAGACTGACACACGATAAAAGAAAAATATAAATTATATTTATTAGAATAATGATTGATAATTAATAGAATTTTAGTCGTTAAATATTAATTTTTATATAATTTCAAAAAATATACTTTTTTTAAAAATATTCTGAGATGAGATAGGTATACATACTGATTTTAGAATTCATTACATCAACATTTTTAATATCAAAATACTATCTTTGTAAGATAATAAAATTATTCATGATTGATGTATAATATTAATAATATACGATAGTTTTTTTTTTAATGAAGTTTCATTTCATATCCATTTTTCTTAACATTAATTTTATGTAATTGATTGGTGTATAATTATGCATTCATATAATAGTTTAACTTTCAAAAGATAACAATAGAAGTTGCGCATAGAACTAGACACAAAGATACTTCTCTAAAGTATTACTAATGTAAATCTTATTAGATATTTATTATGAAGAGTGTTAGGGGCTAATAGATTTTATGATTTATAGTGATTAGTTAATTATTATTAATATTATTTTTAATAGTATAAAATTATATTTAATGGTGTGTGATTACTCACTTTTTTTATTAAATACTTTTTCATCTATTATTTCTATTAAATGTCTAAATCCTTATTCACGAAAATATTAATTGTCAAAACATTATTAAGGTAAATTTTATTAGATGTTTATTGTTTATATTAAATGTCCAAAACTTGAATCACGGAAATATTAATTGTCTATTTCCGTTAAAATATGATTCACATAAATTTAATGAATATTTATTATTTCTATTAATTACTAAATATTTTTTGTCGTTATCCATGGTATTTTTGAACTCGACAAGTTAAGAATTAATTTATTGTGAATCTGAGCTCTAATGAATTGTTACATACACAAAATATAATTTAATTTGAACCTTTCAACACTTATTTAAGCAAAATAATAAGCTAATAGTAGTTCACACTACAATTAAAACGTTTATATTTTGTATGCAATTAATTACTTAATATGTAATTATAAACATATTTTCATAATTATAAATTAATTATAAATATATTCATAATTTTTTTAAAAATACAATTTCAAGAAATATTTGAAATTTGATATAGATTCAACCAAAACAAGCAAATTTAGCTAGCTCCCTATCAATAATAAAAATCAACATGATTATGATTCATAGATTTGATGTGTGCATTATTATCTGTAGGTTTTATTTTTTTAATGGAGATTTGACTAATTACTAAATAAAGAAGGAGATGTATATGTTTTACGAGTTTAATTTTAATACAGTAATGGTAAAATATTTTGCATAGCTATTTAATTATATTTATTTTTTTGGATGATTATTTATGTAATTAATTAAAAAAGATAGTTATTTTTGTTAATGTGATGATACATCATTAGATATATATATATGTAAATTTATATTTTTTTTGTAAATCATATTAATTAAGGTTAATACATAATAAAAAAATATAAATTAGATTTATTAACATGGTTAAATGTCAATTTTGTGTAATTTCAAAAAAGATACTTTCTCTTTCTAAAATAAATTGGTGATATTTCAACAATGATGTCTTGGTATAAAGATCAGTTATAATCATTTAAATGAATTGACATATTTAATTAGATATGACTGAATTATTTAACAAATATATATAATATTTGATTAAATATTTTATTTTGTTTAATAAAATATTCTGTTAATTCTAATGTTTTTGTCATGGCAGAAACTTAATTACAAATTTTGATATCGTATAAGAACTTAATTGAAAAGAAAAAAAATATAGGAACCTAATTTGTGATACAACAGGGACTGACAAAGTAATTAAACCTATCCATAAACTAGATATAGTCTATTAAGTGTAAACTATTTTCTATGATAAGCTAACGCTTAGTATGGTAAAGTTTTTATTTTTTAAAAATAGCTTATAAAAGCTAATTTTTAAAAGATGACTTTTTAAAAGTTGTAGTATTTATATTTGGTAAATCAAATTAAAAATAATTTTCAATAAACACAAGCAACAATAATTGCATTTGGTAAAATAGTTTTTAAAATTTAAAAATACTATAATAAACATAAATTGAAGCATTAAATTTAAAAATTAATTAACATATAAAATTATATTAGACTTTTAAATTTTGACAAATACAAGCAATTTTAAAAAACACTATTTTAGATACTTCTAAAAATGTTTCAATCTTTTAAAAATTGTAAGCATAACATATAATTTTTTAATTTATTAAACACAAAATAAAAAATTTGACGTTTTAAAAAATACAAACACCTCTTCAAAAAATTTTAGCATAGACTAAATTTATCACGCTTAAGGGTTAATAGAAAACTATTAATTAATAGTAATAGATAACGCATTATTTTCTTTCACTCATTGGTTGAGGGCTAAAATTGTTCTTTGGGTCAAACTCAATAAAGTTTTACCATAAGAGTCAAAATATAAAAAAGTATGTTCAAATCCAAGGGAAAAGTTGAATTGAATATGTGCAAATCCATATAGAGTTCCATTCAATATTAAATAAAGTACTACTACCATTTTAACTTATGCTCTTGATTTCAATATAAATACTCAATTCACGTAGCCCCTTTTTCATTGAGCTTTTGTCCCAAATATCTCATTCTACTCTTCAGTTGGCACCTTCATTCTTTCTACAGAGAAAGCAATTGGATTTTCATGGTAACAATCAGTGTGGGGTTCATATACATAAAAATGTTCCAACACTCCAAAAATACATACAACTTGAATTCCCTATGCTAATCAATTTGCCTCTTATGTTAGATCACAAATACCATGCATGCCGCCATTTCTTCTATCTTAATTTCTTAACAAAAAAAATTAATGAAAATAAAAATGTAGAGGCAATGTAGGAGTTGAGTATATCTTGTTTAAGTACTCTGTGTCTTTGTTTCTTTAGACAGTAATATTTTCTACTTTGTTTGTTGAACTTTTTTTCATTTTTTAAAGAAAATGTAGAATCTTTGTATGAAATGATGATGAATTGCTAGCCTTTTATTTCCAGAAAGAATCTTTTATCTTATTTCAATTTGATTTCATTTTGATGATGTTTGCGATCAATGTTTTGGTGGTAGATGCCTGGCGCTAAAGTTCATCCATCATACGCAGAGTCAGAGACATTCATTGAGGTGGATCCGACAGGAAGATACGTGAGGTACCCTGAACTTCTAGGATCAGGTTCAGTGAAGAGAGTGTACAGAGCATTTGACAAAGAAGAGGGAATAGAAGTGGCCTGGAACCAAGTGAGGCTCAAGAACTTCAAGGATGACCCTGTCATGGTCGATAGGCTTCACTCCGAAATCATGTTGCTAAGAGGCTTCTCTAACGACCACATCATTTCGCTATTCGCATCCTGGAAGGATGACGTCAGCGACACTTTGAATTTCATCACGGAAGTGTGCAGCAGCGGCAGTCTGAGGGAGTACAGGAAGAGGCACAAGAATGTCTCCATGAAGGCCGTCAAGAAATGGTCAAAGCAGATTCTAGAAGGTTTGAATTATTTGCACACACACGATCCCTGCATCATCCACAGAGACCTCAACTGCAGTAATGTGTTTGTCAATGGAAATACGGGCCAGGTTAAGATCGGTGACTTGGGCTTGGCGGCGGTTGTGGGGAGGAGTCACTCGGCGCATTCGGTTCTGGGGACGCCGGAGTTCATGGCGCCGGAGTTGTACTCGGAGAAGTACACGGAGAAGGTGGACATATACTCGTTTGGGATGTGTGTGTTGGAGATGGTGACGAGAGAGATTCCGTACAGCGAGTGTGAGAGTGTTGTGAAGATATACAAGAAGGTGACGTCAGGCGTGAGGCCGCAGTCGCTGAATAAGATTAACAATTCCGACCTCAAGTCCTTCATTCACAAGTGCATCGCTCATCCGCCCTCTGCTAGACCTTCTGCTGCCCAGCTTCTTCACGACCCTTTCTTTCATGACCTTCATGAGTCATGACCAACATTTAAAATGCTAACTCTGCTTATTTATGTCCAACATGTATTATATGTGTTCTTTTCTTTCTGTCATAACATCGTTGGTGTCTTGAAAGGTTGGTTTTAGTCCCTTTTCTTTTAGGTTGATAAGTCAATCAGTCATAGGCTACAGCATGTAAATTGTTTTTATTCTTTTACACAATGTAAACTTGTAAGATAGGTGAAATACATAGCATTTTTTTAGGAGTTTTTTTTGTAAAGATTGTATTATTATTGAACGTGTTATTGTATCGGTTATCTTTTAATTTCTCAACAAATCAAAATAAAATTGATTATTTTATAACAATAATAATAAATCCAATTGTTATCAGATTCGATCGAACCGATTAATTTATAAAATTCATTGGACTATGATTTTTTTTGTTTTTTTTAACAAAAATTAGGGATATATTTGTCTTTTTATCAAAAAATTTAAACATGATTCAGTTCAGATTATGTAAATCGATCGGATCAAATCGGGTCTAATAATTATAATGCAAACAATTAGGTTTATTATTGTTACTATAATAAACCGATTATGTTCTGGTTTATTAAAAAATAAATTATTAACCAATTTAATAAAGGTATCAAATAATATCATGACATATGTAAACGTCTTAAAAAAAATATATTTAGTGTCTTTATCAAAATAGTTTTTTTATTATTTAATGATCTTTCTTTGTGAATGGAAAGGATTTTTTTTCTACTAGCGGATTATTCTCCTCAAAACAAATGGAAATATTAAAACGTAAAATCTGCTCATCCTATTTGAGAAAAAAGAAAAAATGTAGTAAAAAAGTTTCATTAACGTTTGAGCAACGTGATATAAGTTTCCCAAACCAGCTTGGAGATAATAACATGAACATCGAATGAAAATTGGGCAAATAATGTGGCTCTTAAAGTAGAGCTAAGGTTAATGGTGAAAGAGTGGTCTGCAATCAGTCTCTGTTTTGTTAGGAGACTTTTGTGGAGTCAACTGTCTCATGTGTTTGTGTTTTTTCTTGATAGAGTTACACTTTGACTTGGAAATTCGCCATCTCATGATTGGCACAGTTTCTATATTCTTCTATTTGTTCTTTTGCTTTTGTTTTAGACTTTTAGTTAGATGGTAGCGTTATGTAATAATATTGAAAAACTTTGGCCAACAAAAAAAAAAATATTCTTTTCATAATTGACAAGATTATTCATTTGATTTAATATTTTGTATTAATATTTAGATAATTATTTAAAAATAGCATGCAAAAGCTAAGACAAAATTCGATCTCTCACCCTTTTTCTATTTTTTTAAATTTAGGCCATTCATGTAGCAATACAATTGCAAGGAAAAAAATTTACTGTACATAAAATTTGGTAATGAAAATTTGACAAATATATTTGCACCAATCTAAAATTGGCAAAACATGCATATAAAATCCAACTCTTTGAATTGCAAATAATAAAAGGTGTTTGTTTTGTTAGGATAATAAATTTATACGTATTGAAACGATAAAAATGTGGACAAATTAAAACACGACATGTGAATTATATTTTTCATGTCAGTAATAAATTTTTCTTTTTTTAAATATATATCATATCAATACTTTTATTAAATTATCCTTATATTTTAATAAAAATAAAAAATATTTTTATTTAATTTTACAAAAAGACTTAAATACCTTTTTTTAATATTGGACAAAAACTATCCTAATCCTTATAATTTAGTTAAAATTAAATTAACTTTAGTTTTATATTTTTAAATCTAAAACAATTTAAAAATCAAAGTTTAAAACAAAAACATATATAAAAAATCAAAAGATAAAAAACAATGTTGATCTTGTTTAGAGTTATGAAAAAAAGAGAAAAAAAAGGAGGTGTCTCCATTAGTCCACTCCTCTATGCTCTTCTTTCTCTAAAGCTTTCTTCGTCTCGTCTCCATTCTGGTCTTCTTTTGCTCACCACCGCACGAACCACGTCTCCGACGAACACCATGCCCATCATTCCCTTATCATTGATCACAGGAATGTGTCTAATTCTGTTATGGAGAAGAGAAATGAAAGATGAATCTTATCTTAATTGTTCATTTTTATTTTGGACCAAAATAGTTGTCAGTTTAAAAAAAAAATTAAGTGGCATTAATTATTGTTTTCCAATAATAACTCAATTAAATGAAGGAGTAAGGATGAGACAAGAATTAATGAGGACAATCTTGTACAATCAGTTAAATGAATCTAAATCTACAACTGTTTCAACCATTTCCTTAATTCATATGTGTAACTAGAATTGGACAAATATTTTGTATTAGAGGGGTAGATGACCAAAATCTTTTGCCAAATATTAAATCCCAGAATGATTCATGCATGATTGTTGACTATTCTGGATAAATTAATATGTGCACTATGGTTATTTCACCAATTCTAGTTATATTATTCTAGTTTTGCATTTTTCAACCAAGTTATAACCTTTTATATTCATTAACTTTTCTCATGAAGGATCATAGAGTACCTGTCATCAGTTCCATTGCCTTTAGAACTTTAGTCTCAGGTGTGACTGTGATGAGCTTGTTCTGCAGCCACCAATTCACAATTATAGTTGTTGCTACACATTTTAAATGAAAACAAATAAAGAAGGCTTTCATGGTGTTCGTTCGTCGGGTTCCGAACGGATCGGGTGGACGGAAGATGTCAAGATGGGTAGGTGAGGAAGTCTGAGCCTTGGTCGCACTGGTTGTGAGTTTACCGAGCTAGCGAGCACTTGTGCTGGAGAACAGACGTAGGGGGGATGCCACCTGCAAAGACACTCCGACGCTCAAGTCAGCAATGTGCAGGCGAGCAGAGTGGAGGGTGGAAAATATGTGACGTACCTCGGGGGAAGAGCCATTCTCCCCCTTATATACATGTCAGTGGTGGGCCCCGTGTGAGGTCAGGCCCATGATCCCAAGGACGCTGTCCTGCAGCCGTGCTTGGGTCGTACAGGACGCGTGTCCGGGTCGGTTGGAATGCAGGCGTCTGGGTCGGGTAGAGCTTGGGTCGGGTCGACCCGTGTGGACCTTGGGCTGGGCCGTAACAGTGCCCCCACGCGCCAATGGTAGTCGTGGAAGCTACCAATGGCGTGCAGTTTCACATGTCGTCTGGTCGGCCGTTCGTGGGGAGGGTGTGCCCCCAACGCGCGTGTCCCTTGGTTTGCACAGGCAACCGTTTCGTCGCTCCGTTTCTCGTGTCGAGCATTGAATGCTCATAATGGGGTGGAAAAACCCCGTCTGAAAAGACTACCCTGCCCCCAGGTGTTTTCGCGCTTTGGGGGGGCAGTTTTTAAACAGTCGGTTTTGTGCTTCTTTCTCTTTTCACACTTTCCATTTCTCTTCTTCTTCTTCCCTGTTGCAATATTTCAGAGCATTGTTGTGGTACCTTCGTCCATCTATCCTGCACTTTCCCAGACTTGCAACTCCATCTCCTTTCCATCAATTCAGGTAATTATCAAATCAATCTCCCTTTATGCATTATTTCTGTATGCTTGTTATTTGGTTGTTTTTGATGTTACTGTGTAGCTTTTTAGTCACGAGTAGACGTGTTAGGGGGAAAAGTACCATTCCAGGGTAGGCTTTCTCTCGCTTTTTTAGTCATTTAGTCTTGTTTGGCCTTAGTCGGGAAGTCGTGAGGGTGGTGTGTGTTCGGCTTGAGCAACCGATCTCTTAGACTAACTGGATGGTACCCCCATGTAGGTATGGCTCGCACGGTCTCCCGGGCATCCGTTAACCCCGCGGCGTATGACCAATATGCTTGGGTCGTCTCTGATATAAGGGAGTCACCCAATCAAATGGGCGAAGAGGAGCTCACCGAGTTCCGACAAGCCGGGTATCTGTGTGGCGGGACCGACGAGGAGGCCAATTACGACGTTTTCGTCCCGGCTCCTCACGAGCGTTTATATGAAATCAACTTCCGACCCAGCCAGGTCGCCGACTGGATTTGGTTCTACAAGGCCATGTTCACTCAAGTCGGAGTTCGCATTCCGTTTTCAGCCTTTCAAATGGCGCTTTTGAACCGAATTTCTGTGTCACCGTCGCAGTTGCATCCGAACAGCTGGGCTTCGATCCGCTGTTTCGAGATGGTTTGTGAGTATCTCGATCTGCCGGTGTCCGTAGATGTCTTCCTCTTTTTCTTCACCCTCACAAACCCTTCCAAGGAGGGGAAACATAGGAAAGGGTTTATGTCTTTCCGGGCTGCTCAGGGTCGGAAGATTTTCGGCTTGTTCGAAGATTCTTACCATGGGTTTAAGGACAAGTATTTTAAGGTCCGCCCGGCCAAAGGTCGTCACCCCTTTTGGTTGTCTTTGGAGGGGGTACGGCTCATCCCGACTTATTGGAGCTTCGGGGCAGGAGCCAATAGTTTTATTAAGGTAGTTTATAAAAACATGTCGGCAGTAGATCAGCAGATTGCCGAGGTACTAAATGCAGTTTTTGGGAAGAACCCGGTAAATCCCCATCTACTTATGGGTGACCGGGAATC
Source organism: Arachis duranensis (assembly GCF_000817695.3). Taxonomy (NCBI): domain Eukaryota; kingdom Viridiplantae; phylum Streptophyta; class Magnoliopsida; order Fabales; family Fabaceae; genus Arachis; species Arachis duranensis. The sequence continues at coordinate 3,211,854 of NC_029772.3, forward strand.
CGGCCGTAACTATATTTGTGAGAAGCCTTTTACTTTTCCCTTTGCATTTTTCCTTTTTGTTGATATTGTGTGACGACTAACCGACCTTCCTCGTTTTCTTGCAGTGGATATGTCTGCCTCGGTGACAGGTCTTCCCGACTTGTTCCAAACTTTTCTTGGTGGCGACGATGAGGGGAGTGACGAGCAAACGGCCCCCGAGGGACCCGATGCTCCTGAGGCTAAAGACGTTCCCGAGCAGAAGGCTGCAACCGATGGGATCGGTACCTCGACTCAAGGTGCCGCGGTCGAGAGCGGTAAGGTCGTCCATGCCTCCCCTATCCACGAGGCGGTAGGAACTGATGGTTCTGTTCTTGGCCCGGATGTTGAAGTGGAAGAGGTCCCTAACCCAAGAAAAAGAAAGAAAACTTCCACGGCTTCGTCTAGCCCTGAGGGAGCCCTTACTGTTATGGAGAGGAACTTTGATGCCGGCGACTTCATAGATTCCCAGCTGATCCCCGGTACCGAGGAGTACTTCCATGAGTCTTCCCTTGCCGCGCAGGCGAGGTGGATGTACCGTACCCTTTTGCGCGGTGCCGTGATAGCCCGGAAGGCCGAGTTTGAGCTAACCGGGATGGAGTCCCTCCGCCGAAGGTTGGAAACTGCTGGGAAAGCAAATAATGAACTAAAAAGTGAAGTTGAAACTCTCCGGGAGCAATTGACTCAATCTTCAAAAAAACTGGATGCTGCCGAGAAAAAAGCCACTGCTGCCGAGCAGAAAGCTACCGCCGCCGAACAGAAGGCAACAGCTGCTGAGAAGAAGCAGAAAGAGTCGGTCGCGATGGTTGAACGCTTGGCGGAGCATGAAATGGCTTTGGAGAAGCAGGTCGGTGCGGCGCAAAAGCGCGTGGCCGAGATTGAGAAAGAGAAGCAGGCCGCGGAGGCCGAGCTGACGACGTGGAAGGCGAAGTATAAAGATGTTGTCAAGCAGGGCAAGGCTGCGATCTTGGGCACTGAGGAAGCCCTCAAAGCTCAAATTAAAATTGTTGCTCCTGAGTTCGACACGTCGGCAATCGGGGTCCGCAAGGTTATTCTTGATGGCAAGGTCGTCGACGTCCCCAAGAAGTGAATTTGTGTTTACAGCTTTTTGTGCAGCCGCTTTGTTATGACTTGTAAACTATTTTAGTTTTAGCCGTTTTTGGCTTGCGAACAATTTAACGTTTTTGGTGTTTAGCCGTTTTATGTTGGCTTTTTATCAACGACCGTTTTATCGATTGCTCGTGTTGCCGTTTCTTTTAACCGTTTTTTGGTTTATCGTCTTCGCTTATATCAATGGCTCATGGCCTTTTGTATTGTCGTTATGATTGTGATTGACGGATTCCCGGGGTGATCAGTCCCAGGGACGTACGCCGTCGTTGGACGTGGTGGTTTATCTGGAAAATTAAGTGACAAAATGGGAGAGAAAATTTGCACAAGTATATATTATTCGGTAACTGTGTAAAGGACAGATAAGTCGCTATGAAAAGTTCAAAAGATAAATTTGCGAGATGACCACTTAGCTATCATGGTCGGTTAGTCGGGCCTTCTCCTAGGAGTAGAACCTTCTTAGGTTGTCCGCATTCCATGTTCTCGGGACCTCCTTGCCATCGAGCCTTTCTAACTTAAAGGCTCCTTTTCCCATCACCTTTTTTACTCTGTAAGGGCCTTCCCAGTTTGCGGCTAGCTTGCCTTCTCCGGGGGTCGGCAGGCCGATATCGTTCCGTCTCAGGACGAGGTCGTCAGGCTCAAAGTCTCTCTTGAGCACTTTGGTATTATAGCGCAGAGCTATTCTTTGTTTTAGCGCTGTTTCCGTCAAATGGGCCATTTCCCGGGCTTCATCTATCAAGTCCTTTTCTACAGTTTCCTCTACTCCTTTCAGAAGCAATCGCGGGCTCGGTTCACCGATCTCCACGGGTATTACTGCGTCCACCCCGTATGTTAGTCGGAAAGGGGTTTCCTTGGTGGAGGATTGCTCGGTTGTCCGATAAGACCAGAGGACCGATGCCAGCTCGTCGGCCCAAGCACCCTTTTTGATGTCCAACCTCTTCTTTAGCCCTGAAAGGATAACTTTGTTGGCGGACTCCACTTGTCCGTTCGTCCGAGGGTGTTCTACCGAAGAGAACCTTTGCCTTATACCTAGGCCGTTGAGGAATTCTGTGAACTTTTTGTCGGCAAATTGTGTGCCATTGTCCGAGATGACGGCTTCTGGTATCCCGAACCGCGTTATCACCTGCCTCCATATGAATTTTCTGCAATTGGCTGAGGATATGCTAGCCAATGGTTCGGCTTCTATCCATTTGGTATAGTAATCAATTGCCACCGGACTGCCGAGTCTGGCCGTAACCGGACTGCCGCTTATTGGCTGCCACGACTCGGCTGACTTCCTCGTCGTTTATGTATTCTTTGGCCACCGTTTGGATTTCATGCATCGTCCAAACCGGCTTCGTGGTAAGGTGTTTCCGGAAGTTCTCGTTGATGAGGCCGTTCGTCAGGCAGAGGCTGGCCACCGAGTCGGTCAAGCCGTCGATTTCCAAGCATTCGTCGTTGAACCGATCTAAGTACCTCCTGGTCGGCTCTCCCTGTCTCTGGGTTACCCCGAGGAGGTTGATAGGATGCTTGGCCTTTGCTATTCGCGTTGTAAATTGAGCCAGAAACGCGCGGCTGATGTCTGAGAAGGTATAGATGGAACCTTGAGGGAGGCCATTAAACCATCTGATCGCTGGTCCTGCTAAGGTTACCGGGAAGGCGCGGCACCTTACCTCGTCGCCTACTCCCTCTAGGTTCATCCTAGCCTCAAAGGCCGTGAGATGTTCTAGAGGATCTTGGGTTCCGTCATACCTCATGTCCGTTGGTTTGTCGAAGTGTTTCGGCAACCGGACCTCAAGGATAGATCGGTGGAACGGCGTGACACCCATTATCACAGGTTGTCGTGTCCTCTCGGATTTCCCTTCTCCGCCCTCACGACCTCTTGCCGTTCGGCGAGATTGTCTGCCGCGAGAGTAGATGACTGTATCATTTCGTCTTCTCGGGATGGGTGATTCCTCTTGTGTGCCCTCTGCTTCCGTCCGGGATGCAGATATACGCCGTGAGCGGCTTCGGTGAGAGCTCTCTTCTTCCTCGCCCCCGGGGGACGGGGTGTAGCTCGGATCGGTAGACCATCCATCCCTCTCCCGGTCGGCTAGCTGTCGTTCTAGGTTCTGGACTCTGTGGCGTAGCTCCTGCATTATTATGGCGCTATCGCCGCCCGTTCCTCCGAATGGTCGAGTTGTCGTGTGTCGTTGGGGGGATCTCCGGCCTCCCCTTTGCGAGGCGACGGAGGCTGCCCCTTCCGCTCCGGCTGCTCGAGCTCGGTCGCCGGGACCTGGCGCGACTTCCATTCAGGCAAAGGGGGTCCCCACAGACGGCGCCAATGTTCGTTCGTCGGGTTCCGAACGGATCGGGTGGACGGAAGATGTCAAGATGGGTAGGTGAGGAAGTCTGAGCCTTGGTCGCACTGGTTGTGAGTTTACTGAGCTAGCGAGCACTTGTGCTGGAGAACAGACGTAGGGGGGATGCCACCTGCAAAGACACTCCGACGCTCAAGTCAGCAATGTGCAGGCGAGCAGAGTGGAGGGTGGAAAATATGTGACGTACCTCGGGGGAAGAGCCATTCTCCCCCTTATATACATGTCAGTGGTGGGCCCCGTGTGAGGTCAGGCCCATGATCCCAAGGACGCTGTCCTGCAGCCGTGCTTGGGTCGTACAGGACGCGTGTCCGGGTCGGTTGGAATGCAGGCGTCCGGGTCGGGTAGAGCTTGGGTCGGGTCGACCCGTGTGGACCTTGGGCTAGGCCGTAACACATGGTTTGCACAAACTCTTGCATCCAAATCAATCTAATGCATGCATATTCCGATTCGGCAGGGGATCACTAATTAGATGATCCATAAAGTTCTAAAAAGTGTTAAATGAATAAAAGAAAAGAAAGTATAGGGAGTAAATGGAGTATCTATACAATGTGTACAATGAGAGTTTAGGGATGTTCGATTCAGTACGATATCAGATGTTTATTATCCTTAGTATCCGGATGGTTATTCTGGATAGTATGAGTGTATTGTGTTTGAGAAATTAGTAGTATTTTACACTGAATGTTTATTTTTTAACTTATATTGGGCCAAATAAATAACTCATTGTACACATTGTACAAATATTCCATTGATTCCCTAGCAAGATTCATAAAATAAAGGGAAATTCTATGGCGCCTATCAATTCTTGCCTAATTTTTGCCTAACTTACTTTTTGTAGTAAGTTTAGAATTTTTAAAAATAATGTATTTTTATATCTTTTAAATTAAATATTAATTTTTAACCCTTTTTAGTAAATAGACACAACTTTTTAGACACCATAACATTCACTTAAAAAAAATGCAAGTGCCAAAAGCAAAAGATATTCCCCTAAATAATAAAGGACAACAACTTATACATCCTCTGTGATAATATCTCCAACCTTAGTTAACTTAGATGATCTTCCCTGCACGATAATCTTTCTGAGGTAATCTGGATAAGATGATGATAGAACTTGTTACATAAACAACCTAGTGACAACTTCAATTCACTTTCACTGTGGTATATTATTGGATGACATGAACTGTCTACATTCAAATACATATCAAAGTCTGTTAGGTTGCGTTTGGTTTTGAGAACAGAATAAGATAAGACACCAGAAATAGAAAAATTTAGAATAAATAATAAAAAGTCTAATTACCTTTATTTTTTTTCACACAAAATTTAGAAAGAAAAATAGGATATAAAAAATATAATTGTGAAAAATTAATAGTCATAATAATAAAAATATCTCCGTTCAATGTCTCTGTATCCTTTTTATCAGAAAAGGACACAAAATACATTAATCCAGTATTTCAGGACACAATGTCTCTGATCCATGTCTATGTGCCACACACAATTTTGTCTCTCGGTGTCTATGTCTGAGTGTTCTGTGTCTATAAGATAGTGTTTGGTTGATGTCCATATCTTATTAAGACATGGACACGGTGACACATGTCTGCTGTTTGGTTTGGTGAGATACAGATCTTCGAAGGACACGGGAGGATACGGAGACACTAAATTTTGTGTACCTCCAATTTGGTGAGACATTGAGACACAACTTGTGAGACACTGATTTTTTACTCTTTTACCCTTATTAAGTTTTTAAAATTTGTCCTCTTATCTCCCCAAACCTTTCTTTTTTCTCTTCTTCTTTTAGATTCTACAACCAAATTTATTCTTCTATTTTCTTCAAGAAAAAAAATTGTACATTTAATTTTTTTTATTTATTTAAATTTTGATTAATCTTTGATAAATTCCAAGCTTTAGTTTTCTATTTTTTTCAAGAAAAATTATATATTTAATATTTAAATGATAATTTAAGATGATATTAGAAGAAATAAAAAATATTAGAAAAAATAAAAATTTAATGGTGATGATATGTAGTGTTTGGGGTAATGGATATACAGTGATGGTGATAAAACTTGTAGTTGAATAAAAGATAATTCAGTCTTTTTTAAATATGTATGTCTTGTTTCTTATTTTTGCCAAACACAATACATAGACACAAATATTTTATATTCATGTCTTTAATGTCTGTGTCTTTGTGTCTATATCTCATTATATACATCAACCAAATGAAGCCTAAACAAACGCAGTCTTAGTAACTTGGGTATTATTGAGTGTCCATAGTCTCACATTGGATAATATAAAATGCTTGATGTTGTATTTAAGAAGTAGTACTTCCCATTTAACAACTAGCCCTTAAAATGTGATTTTTCCCACTTAACAACTAGCTTTTCAGAAGTTAGAAGACTTAGATAGCTATACAGGAGAAAGCAATGGTTCAGAAAGTACTTTTCTGCTTTTTGTCTTTTCAACATTATTTACAAAGTCTCATTGCTTCCATATAGGTTTAACAGATTTTGTCCCATTTTATGAGCCATTTCTTGCATGAAATCCTGAAGAAAATGTGATATAAAACAAAAACAAGATGATATTTTTCTATTACTATTGAAAACAATAAAAAATCGTTTTGTAAAACCAAACAGATCCATAGTCCTCCCTTTATATGTTTGCTCCTAAAATCCAGCTTCATTTCTCCATAATTTATATGAATTTTTCTTAGTGCATTAACAGTCACAATTTAATCACTCAAACAATAACTTCATTTTCCAATTGACTTCTGTTTATCAGGTCTCACAACAACCAATGCTCCCACATTGTGCTGGGTCATCTGCAACAAATGTAAAGTTTAGTTAAAAAACACTAGCCCCTTACATATTCCAGATATCAGTAACAATTACAATGAGGATCGGATTCATGTACCGATTGAACAGCATCGTAAACAGAGTCGTTCGTCATGCACCACAGCCAAGAGCCATCTGCACTTTTGCCCTTTGCCTCCAAGGATGTTAGAAATTGTGGTGCCTTCAAAGCCATGCTCCTCCATGCGTGCTGGAGCAGCATAGGACTTGAACCGTGTAAACACACCAGGATGCAATTGAGGGGAATTCATCATGCAGATTTTTTGCAGAATTGCACTCTTGACAATGTTCCCAAGAGATGAAATCGCACGGAATCCTCTTAGCATTTTCTTCCAACTGCGAAGAAAACACAAGAGAGTTACATTAATTCACCAATTAGGTAGCGTATTGCATACCAATTTATCTGTGTACCGTAATGCCATACGTATATTTTCCAGATAATATTTTACAACCATTCCCGTACTAGAATGTAACTATGACACAGACAGATCATAACGTGCATAACAGAATAGATCTCTACTTTTTACATTAAAAGAGAAAATAAAATAAAAAAGAATCACATTTTACTCTCACCTGAAGAATCACACATAAGAATTGATTGATTTACACGTGCATAACAGAATCATATAAGTATATATAAGCCTACTACATTCTTTCCATGTTTCAAAACTAAAACCAAGCATCACGGATTCCTTAAACATTCACAATGGTCCCACGTGAAATTAATATTACACAAAAAATTAGAAATGTGCAAGAACATGCAAGTTTTTAAGAGAGAAAATTATTACCTTAATTCTTAACTAAATAAATAAATAAAACCTTCCATTCAAGTTTTGTAAATGTAAATATTGTGTTGTAGCTAATTTTATATAACTTCCATGAAGTTAAACGGAGAGTTAATTAAATTTTTAATGATGATAAAAATACAATAACAACACAATAACTAAAATAAAATAGGAACAAAGATCAAACAACTAAAGTAGGCAAAACATGAAGTGAATCAGCATAATCAATTCTAATAAAGACAGTTCTAAGTAAATAATAATGGCATAAAGACTATTTCTAAGAATGGATAAACAATAAGATTATTTTCCATTCCTCATAAAGGTAGTCTTGTAATTTTAAAGCATTTGTATCAGAAGAATGACACAAAAGTTATGTCAACTTGCATAACACACAACAGAATATTTTTAACCAATATCAATTGGAGATATAAGCAATTATGTAAGCTTTTAAAATGAAAATAGAGGGAAAATTTTCACAAAAACTCACCTGAACATAGCTTCCTTGGGATGGAGGCATGATGAACACCATTCAAAAACTGTCAAACAAATTATTTCATCAAAGCCATAGCCATTAGTTTATGAACTGAATAAGTTCAAAAGGGTATGATAATTTTTAATAATAACAACATATAGTGACTTACAAAAGGAATTTGGATATAGTCGAATAACAAAAAGATAGTTACATATCATTGCCAAATCTCATAAATTGGTCTAAAACGTTAATAGACACTTCAAACTCAACTGACCACACGTTAATAAAACAGGGTTATCTCTTAATTCCAATGAACTAACACACAAAAAATATTTCCAAATAAAGTAACCAAAAGATGAAATTGACACAAAATCAATTCATAATCATTGCTAGCCAAGAAATTAGGAAGAGTTCAAGCCAATAAACACCCATCCCATCAAAAGTTGTATACAATTAAATCTTGAGAAGGGTCAATGATAGAGAGGCACCTACTACTAACAGGTTTGGATTGTGTTACAAAAGGAGAGGTAAGTAGAGGTCAAGTAGAAGTGTTTTAGGAGTTGTTAGGATATCCAGCTGGCTGATAGGTTATTATAAATAGCTAGCTTATAGTGAAATTAGGGAGGATAATTTTTCTGTTATGAATTCTGTTAGAAGTGGGAGAAAATCCCTCTCTCTGAGCTGGTAGTTCCAGCTGTGTAGAACCTTATAGGGAGAGCTAATTAGCCATCACAGTGTATCAATAAAGCTGATCATTCTGCTATTACTGGTCCTATCAACTGGTATCAAGAGCTTGAGGATCCCCACGCTGAATGGTGCAATCGAGATCGAGGAAAATGGAGTCACGATTTGACACAATTGAATCGCGCATGGAGGAGATGTTCCGATCAATGCAGGAGACGCTACAGCGCTTCGATTCCCGAATTGATGCGTTTGAAAATCACGCGCCTAATCGAAATGAGCGTGGTTCACTGGGATCGCACCTGGCCGCAGGCTCATCGGCCAGAAGCCGCGGCGCGCCGGAGCAATGGCGAAAGCTGGAACTTCCGATCTTCCGCGGAGACGATGCGGTGGTTTGGGTTGAACGCATGGAGCAATTCTTCTTGCTGCGCACAGTGCCAGAGGAGGAATGGCTCACGGTCGCCACCTTTGCAATGGAAGGAAGGGCATTCACGTGGTTCAGGTGGTGGGAGGCGACGGCGCCGGTGCTGCAGTGGCGGTTTTTCAGTGCGGCGCTGCTACGGCATTTTCAAGGGGGAATATAGAGCTAAGCGGGCCAAGGGGGAATGCTTCCTCTGTGACGAACCATACACTACAGATCACAATTGCAAGAACAGAGAGTTCAAGCTTTTAATCATGGAGCCAGACTTTGAAGCGGATTGGTTACAGCATGAGGCAGTTCTGGAAACAGGGGAACAGGAACAATTGGAGCTCAAATTCATGAGCTTAAGTGGACATCACAAGTCAATCAAAGCCTGGGCAGAGGTAAATGGCCGCCGTGTACGTGTTCTCATAGATTGTGGAGCTTCGGACAACTTCGCGACACCAGAGATTATCACCGAGTTGGGCCTGAGAATTGACAACACCCCTAAGTTCCAGGTCAGGGTAGCGGACAGTACCAATGCAGGGGGACAGGGAAGGTGTTTGGGTGTCACTCTCCAATTCAAGGAAGTGGCAATCAAGGAAGATTTCTTCATCTTCCCAACTGACGAAGCGGAATTTGTCCTGGGACTGGCGTGGCTAGATAAGTTGGGAGACGTTCTCGCAAACTTCAAAAAATCACGCCTTCGATTTCGGAATGGGGACAGCATGGTTACATTGCAGGGGGACCCGGAGCTGTGCTATGGAGGTATGCACCTTCAATCTGCAGTTTTGTCCATTCAAGAAGGGGGAGAAGGATTTACGGTCCAGCTATGGCCCATGACTTTGCAAGCGGCTACGGTATCGCAGGTGCCGCAGGTAATCGAATCAGTGTTAGCTTCTCATGCTAAGGTGTTTCACACATTACCGGGGCTGCAACCACATCGCTGCCATGATCATGCCATTCCACTGATAGAAGGAGCTTCAGTTCTGAATATAAGACCTTATCGTTACCTGCACCATCAGAAAGCAGTAATTGAACTAATGGTACGAGAAATGCTGGCCTCAGGGATAATTCGGCCAAGCTCCAGTCCCTACGCGAGTCCGATATTGTTGGTGAAGAAAAAGAACGGCAGCTGGAGATTTTTTGTCGATTATAGGGCGTTAAATGGTATTACGGTGCCGGATAAATTTCCTATTCCCGTCATTGATGAGCTACTCGATGAATTGGCGGGAGCTACAGTTTTCTCTAAGCTGGATTTAAAATCGGGGTACCACCAAATTCGGATGAGGGATCAAGACATCCACAAGACCGCCTTCCGCACTCATGAGGGCCATTATGAGTTTCTAGTCATGCCCTTCGGCTTGACCAACGCCCCTAGCTCCTTCCAAGCCTTGATGAATGACATTCTTAAGCCTCTATTGCGGAAATTTGTCTTAGTCTTTTTCGATGATATCCTCATCTACAGTTAGGATATGGCTAGCCATACCCTTCATCTCCAACAAGTTTTCCAGATTTTAGTGGAGAACCAGCTGGTGTTGAATGAGAAGAAATGCACATTCGCAATGAGCTCGGTGGAGTACTTGGGCCACATTATCTCGGCACAAGGGGTCTCGGCGGATCCTAACAAAACCACAGCGATGCTAGAGTGGCCGGTGCCTACGGACCAGCGAGCTTTACGTGGATTCTTGGGCCTTACCGGCTATTATAGGCGATTTGTGCAAGGATATGGAGTAATTGCCAAGCCGTTAACGGAGTTGACAAAGCGAAATGCGTTTGAATGGAATGACAAGGCACAGGAGGCTTTCGAGAGATTGAAGAGGCTGATGGCAGACCTACCGACTCTAGCAGTTCCGGATTTCAATCAAGACTTTGTTTTGGAAACGGATGCATCGAGTGAGGGGTTGGGTGCGGTGCTATCCCAGCAAGGCAGACCAATAGCATTCCTAAGCCAAGCACTATCTCCAAGGGCCCGACAAAAATCTGCATATGAGAGGGAGTTGATGGCCATTGTCTTCGCTGTCCAAAAGTGGCGGCATTACTTGTTGGGTCGCCATTTTATTGTTCTCACAGATCAGCGAAGTCTGAAGTTCCTCACGGACCAGCGACTCATGGACCCAACTTACTTGAAGTGGACCATTAAATTGTTAGGCTTGGATTTTGAGATCCGATACCGGCCAGGCCTTGAGAATAAGGCAGCAGATGCGTTGTCACGGCAAATGATGGCAAAGGCGATTTCGGTAGTACATATGAACCTCTGGGAAACGGTGGAAGAGGAGGTGGCTCACGACCAAGAGCTACAAAAGATTGTGGCCGCCCTACAGCAGGGGCTGGATGATATCCAGGGTATTCTCTACACAAGGGTCGGCTGTTTTATCAAGGGAGAGCAGTGTTGCCTGCAAATTCTTCTCAGATCCTACTTTTGCTGGCTGAGTCTCATGACAGCGGGGCGGGTGGACATTCAGGCTTCTTTCGAACCTATAAGCGGCTGGCAGCGGCGGTTCATTAGCGCGGCATGAGGCAACGGGTCAGGGATTATGTTGCGGGTTGCCACACTTGCCAGCAAAACAAGCATGCAGCAATGAAACCGGCGGGGCTGTTGCAGCCACTACCAATTCCGGAGCGAGTTTGGAAGCACATTACGATGGATTTTGTGGCGGCATTGCCAAAATCCAAAGGTATGGACACCATCCTAGTAGTGGTCGATTGGTTAACTAAATATGCTCACTTCATCCCCTTAGCTCATCCATTTTCAGCCAAGGAGGTGGCATTAGCCTTTATTAAAGACGTCGTTAAACTGCACGGGTTCCCAAAGTCAATCATATCGGATAGGGATAAGGTGTTCATGAGTAAGTTTTGGTCCGAATTGTTCCAAGCAGCAGGGACAAAATTGAAGTACAGCACGGCATTTCATCCGCAAACCGATGGCCAAACCGAGGTGGTGAATCGCTGTTTGGAGACTTATTTGTGGTGCTTTGTGGGGGGCTACCCAAAGAAATGGTTGGAGTGGCTACCATGGGCGGAGTTTTGGTTTAATACCTCCTACAATGCCTCAGCCCAAACAACTCCATTTCAAGCACTTTATGGGGTGCCGGCACCTATTCTTTTCCGGGGAGAGATGTTTCCCTCACATGTTGAGGAGGTGCCAGGATTGACTGTAGCCAGGGATGCGGTGTTGGCAGAGTTGAAGATGCACTTGGTGCATGCTCAGCAGCGGATGAAACAAGCAGCGGATAGGCATCGAAGAGATGTCGAGTTCAAGCCGGTTGAGTGGGTTTATTTGAAAATGCAACCTTATCGGATGCGGACACTGGCGCGGAAGGTCAATGAAAAGCTAAGCCCTCGGTACTATGGACCGTTTGAAGTGGTTGAGAGGATAGGGGCAGTGCCATACAGGTTAGCCATGCCTCAAGGGTGTAGACTTCACCCGGTCTTCCATGTTAGCAAGTTGAAAAAGGCTATCCTGCCGCAGCAGCAGGTACAGACGCTTCCACCAGGGCTGGCTGAGGATGGTGAGCTGGTGATGCAGCCATCCTAGATTGTGGCGTCGCGAACCGCAGAGGATGGGGCCTTGGAGTATTTGGTGCGCTGGGTGGGCCTATCTCCTTGTGAGGACAGCTGGGAGCGAGCGGCGACATTGCGGGCCGCCTTTCCGGAGCTCCACCTTGGGGAGAAGGTGGTTGTCCAAGGGGGGAGTATTGATAGAGAGGCGCCTACTACTAACAGGTTTGGATTGTGTTACAAAAGGAGAGGTAAGTAGAGATCAAGTAGAAGTATTTTAGGAGTTGTTAGGATATCCAGCTGGCTGATAGGTTATTATAAATAGCTAGCTTATAGTGAAATTAGGGAGGATAGTTTTTCTGTTATGAATTCTGTTAGAAGTGGGAGAGAATCCCTCTCTCTGAGCTGGTAGTTCCAGCTGTGTAGAACCTTCTAGGGAGAGCTAATTGGCCATCCCAGTGTATCAATAAAGCTGATCATTCTGCTATTACTGGTCCTATCAGTCAACTTTAGAGGAATTAGAAAGAGAAGACATGAAGGATTTTAGTCTAATAATTGTTTTAAATCTATGATTCATTTAATATGATAATTGTTTTAATCAACAGAAAATAATTCAAAAGCAATACTTTGAGCTAAATCAACATATGAAGGACTAAATATCAACAGAAAATAATTAATATTATGTAATAATTCAAACCACACGAAAGCCTAAGACTGAAAATATTAGTCCCAAAAAAAAGCATAGTTAATAACAAAATCAACACATTCATCACAACATTTTTTTCCAGGTCTTCAATAACATAATCTACTTTTCTGCTCTTCAACAATTTATTGGAAGTAACTCAACAACAGAATATAGTGTTGAAGATCACTGTGTCTCACCTGTTGAATTAGTTCTCTTCTCCAAAGCTTTGTTCGAACATCAAAAAATACTAACTGTACTGCTAGCTACACATTAACAGATATGCCAAAGTATTCAAAGATTGAAAACACCTGTGCAAATATAGAAATATGAAGACAGAAAGGTATTCATCAAATATAAAGAAATATTACATTCTGATTTACAAACTGTACTTATACCATTTCTAAAAGAAATGATACATTCTTTTGCCAAAAATGATTTCTCAAAGAAGAAGTATACCTACCGAGAGTCCATGCTTCTTCCGCCTTGGCCGATTCTTTTCCCTTCCGCAAGAAGACCAGCAGTTGAAGAAATAGCTGAACTCAACATAGCTATTAAAATATTTCCTTTTTCTTTACTCTGAACAATAAAGAAAAAATATTTAGCTGTGGAAAAATATCTAATAAGAAAAGCAAAACACAATTTCTTAGAACTCTGCTCTGTGCTTTGTTCGTCGCTATGAACAACAAAACTGAAAGTTTAATAAGAACATAAATACACAGTTTCATAAGAATATCTGTAAATAAACACTGTTAAAAAATGTAAAGACTTCAGAAATTTAAAAAACTTACCATAAGTTTAGCAAGATGTAGGACTTTGTTTTCAATTATCTGCTTCTTGAGGCCGAAAATGAAACCTTACCATGCTCCCGTACCTCATTGGAAATCGAACAGCACCCCATCTGCCGTCACCAGCGCCCTTCCCTTCTTGTAATCTGCTGCAGAATCACTCCCCATCAAAAGGACTATAATCATGTAGTTAGGAGGAGCTTTTGGCTGTCCAAGTCTCTCAGTATAACTTAAATTCATCATGAGCTAAGCCACTATGAGTTAAGGTCAAAGTGTTTGGAGGACTGATCTTCAGGTGCAACCCCTGAACTGCCTTCCTCATGCTTCGAATTCGAGCTGTTTACCGGGTAAGGTTCACCGCCGGAACTGCTACCCTCAGGCTTGGGATTTGGGTTGTTTACTTGGTAAGGTCCTCTAGCAATGACCCTGGCAACAATTCAAAGCACAACTTAAAGACTCATCTCATAGTTGATGATGATTAATAGAAACCAATTTCACTCTATAAAATTGCTAATTTATAGAGGGATAAAAAAATAATTTAATTATTTAACCCAAAAATAAATATGGTAAATACAAATCTAATTCCTAAAAGTTACCTTTCTTTTCTCTTCTCAAGGAATTTTTACAAGTGCAGCTCTCCTTGGATACCTCATATCTACTTACACAGAAGTTGAAATCCATATTAGTGTATCAACACAGAGAACATGATTGAGAAAAATAAAGGTGTTTTTGGTTTGTATTCTCATTTTCAGTTTTCATTTTTAGCATTTCTTGAACGAAAAAGAGAAAAACAGAAGGTGTAAATAGAAAATTTTGAAAATAAAAACGCCAATCAAACAAAGAGCTCAAGCTATGGGAGGTAACTGATCATTCTCAGATTCGACGGAAAATATCTTCTTTATTTCCAATTATCATATTTGCTAAAGAACAAAAATCGCAGAAATTAAAATTTTCCACACACCTCTAATATTTGACTTAAATAGATTAATATATATTCCGGCCTGCCGTCACTTCAGCGTTGCATCCCTTTGTTCTTATTTGCTGGCTCGGTTCTCTAACTTCTGAGTCCTCTGCTCCGCCTGCTTCTGCTCTAACGCCTCCTTTTAGCGCCTCTGCTCTGCTGCCTCCTCGGCTCCGCTGGTATGCTCCACCTCTCCGCCTCTGCTTCCCCCTCCTCTTATTCTCGCTGTTCGTTAAATGCTAATGTTGCTTCTGCTATAAGTGAAATTCTACTATCACTGTGTTACTTTGCAGATGGTTGATCAAATTAGGCTAGCCTTTTAATTTTATTTAAGGCTGCTATGTTCAATTTTACCGATGATATATCCTAATGCATAGGTCTTTTCAAACTACTGCATTCTGTCTTTCTGCTAATCCCTAAACCTTAGCCTAGTTTAATTTTTTTCGCGACGAAGAAGAGAAAACATTCTCTACCTCCGAATCAGAATCTCTGATACACTCTGCATACGTAGATTATGGCTCCGGCAACTGCAGCAAAGAAGAAAGTTTCGAAGAAGCAGCGCAATGCAAAGCCACCAAAAGAAGCCATGAAAAAGAAGAGCAAGCTTTTAACCCCCAAGCATGATTCCAGTGCTTCAGAATCCGAATATGAAGAAGAAGAGATTCTGCAGCAGCCACAGAATAAAGATGAAGCACCTGGTGACTTTGACGTCAATTCGGGTTCTGAATCGGAGCTATCTTCCGATGGTGATGGTGATGATCCCTTAGTTGATGATTTCCTCCAAGGATCTGATGACGAAGCCGAAGGTGCTAGTTTATTTGCGTGTGCGTTTTTTGTTGTTATGTCTTGTTTTTAAACTTTTTTTCCTTTTGGTTTGTTGTTTGTTATTTGTTTGTTGTTTGTTATGCAGAGAAAGACTCCGCTTCTGATTCAGGTTCGGGTTTGGATGTTGACTCGGATGACTATGACATTGAAGAGAAGTCGAGAATCATTGATGAGGAAAGGAAGAAGGAAGAAGAAGATGCCGAGGCTGAAATGCAACTCAACATCAAAGAGGAGTCTGATGAGTTTAGATTACCAACCCAAGAGGTTGCTTTGTTGGTTTCTTTATTATTATTATTTGAAATTTTATTGATCCCTTGGCAGTTATGCTTAGCTTTCTAAATTAATTGGTGGTAGTTCTGGTAAAAGTAGTTATTTTAGTTCTTTGGTACTTTTAGGAACTTGAGGAGGAGAATCTACGTCCGCCTGATCTTTCCAATCTACAGAGGAGGATTAAAGAGAGTGAGTTGACTTCCATTGGACTATGCTTGACTGTCTTCATGATTCATTCAATGCGCTACCTTGTTTGGTTAGTGTTGTGATTGTGTTGGATGTTTGTTTTCCTAGTTGTTCGTGTTCTTTCAAATTTTAAGGCCTTGAAGCAAGAAGGGTCAACGAGGAAGGATTATGTTGAACAGCTTAAGAAAGATATATGTTCATACTATGGCTACAATGAGTTTCTAATTGGTGCTTTAGTGGAGGTTGGGACGAATTTCTATATTATTCTTAGACAATACTGCTGCATTTATGAAGGGTTAGCATGAGAAATTATAATTTTGTTTTTCTCAGATGTTTCCCGCTGTTGAACTTATGGAACTAATTGAAGCCTTTGAAAAGCCCAGGCCCATTTGTCTGAGGACTAACACTTTGAAGGTAACATATTCACTCCCAATGTTCTATGTTTAAATGTTATTATTGAATTATCCATGTTTCTTATTGATTGAGTTTATGTATTTTTTGTACTCCTCTGTACAATCAGACGCGCAGACGGGATTTGGCAGATGTTTTAATAAATAGAGGAGTAAATCTAGATCCTTTAAGCAAGTGGTCAAAGGTATGAATTCTTGTTTTAATTTATGACTTAATGTTTCTCGTACTCCTCTTTTGGTGAAGAAAATACAAGTAACAATCTAAATTTATGACAGGTTGGACTTGTTGTGTATGATTCTCAAGTACCAATTGGTGCCACTCCGGAGTATATGGCTGGTTTCTACATGGTGCGTAGTTTTCCTATTACCATTTTCCCTTTTTGCGTTTAGTTTACTATTGCATGATGCACATACTTAGGTCAAGTTATTAAATTGTTTGCAGCTTCAAAGTGCAAGCTCCTTTCTACCTGTGATGGCCTTAGCTCCTCAAGAGAAGGAAAGGGTTGTTGATATGGCGTAAGTAATAATTATTGGTGTACACATTATATAAAATCTTTGTATGAAAAATGTTAGTAGGGTACTATATTGACAAATTACATTAATTTTGAAACTTGTGCAAATGTTTCAACCACATGTTCTTAGACAAATAGAGCTGAAATGAAAGACATGGTTTATTTCCGATTTGTATATTCATTGTTTTACCTTTATTTGTTATAACATAAAATTCCAAAGCGGAAATTGCATTGATGTGATTGTTGTGCAAATATACACATGATGAACATCTATCTCCAAGTACAGAAATACTTATGTTAGCTCAAATTTTCAGTCTATTTACATTATGTCACAGACAAAATGGAGGAAACAAAAAAAATTTTGGTAATGCCATACATTTCTAAATTTTAAACTGTACAATTGAAAGCATATCTGTGTTGCAATGATATATCTTTGCCTCAATTGTTGACTTTGTTTTGGATCCTCATTGTTGTTATCTCTCAGTATGAAGAATTGAAGATGACACTTATCTGTTGTTATGGTCCTATAGCTATATTCTGTCTTTAGAATGAACAACTAGGACCAGGAAAATTCTTATGGATGCCTTAGAATTGCTATGTGCCACTTTTAATAGCTAAATTACAAGATTGAGTGCTTTACCTATAGCTATATTTATACATATTGATTTACACATTTTTCCAATTGAATAATCAGCTACTAGGAAAAAAAACCTGTCAAAGTTCAATAATCAAATCTGTAATAGACGAATAATCGAGCTTGTTTATAGTAGTATAATATTTTTTTATGAGATGCCAAATACATGTTTCTATATGCAGCGGCTGATTAGTGGTGAACATGTAGCATGATTGTATTTTCAAATAGATTCTTGAAAAATGATATACTTGAAAGCCTGAATATAAGCACTTCTTGATTTCAATAGCAATGCATAACCCACTTTGCTTGCAATACTTATGTGATAATTCTGAAGCCAGTTTATGCTCTATGCAGGGCTGCACCTGGAGGTAAAACTACTTATGTCGCTGCTCTTATGAAGAATACAGGTGTCTATTAAAATTCATGAATCTTTTTTGTAGTTTCCTAATTCCTGTGCATTTTGGGCTGTGTAATTTTTATTTTTTATTTTTTGCATTAAACAAGTAACTTGTTTCTTCATGTATTGGTATTTTCTCTATGTGTGAAACCTAGTTGGGATGATCTGACTATTTGCAATATTAAGTAATGACCAATAAAGAGGAACCATATATTTTTATAAAATTTAAAGTGGTTGAGTTGCTTATGCTCCATTAAGGCTGCTATTTGCCGGCTCATTAAGCATTAGAGAACTTACTGCATCGATAATGAACTTCCCTAACAAGTTGACACTAAACATCATGAGGTGTTAATTTGTTGAATGTTTACGCATGTATGTATGCTCTTTCCGTTGTTTTTGAGTTGGTATCCCCTAGTTTGTTTTATCTAGTAATTTGAATAACTGAATAAAATTGACCATGCTTTGTATTATGTTAGATCCTCTAATTTCTGGTTTTAAATTATTTTTTGGTCATAATATATTTTTTTATTACAGGAATTGTTTTTGCAAATGAAATGAAGGTACCGCGGCTTAAGTCACTTACTGCAAACTTGCACCGAATGGGTGTGTCAAACACTGTAGTCTGCAATTACGATGGACGAGAGGTTAGCATCTTCTCTCTAATCAATTATTGTTTATAATTTCTTACCAAAAGATTTTGAAGTTTGATGTCTTCGCTGCTACTAAATTGTCTTGTTTGGTTTTGCATTTTTTTACTGCATCTGGCTTGTGTGATGGCATGCATAATTTAGTATTTTGGAAAATATTGTATATTGGCTATGGAGTTTTGTTCAATATAAAGCAATATGTACTTTCTGTTATAGTTGTTGCTGTTCATTTTCCTTTTATTGTAGATGTCTGTCATGATCAAACTCTTCCAAAGAGGAGAATGAATGATTTCATGTATAATCATCATTTCAACCATGCATGCTAACATCTATTCTGCATTTCTATTGTTTATTTCAGCTTCCAAAGGTGTTGGGTGTCAATGCTGTTGACAGAGTATTATTGGATGCTCCTTGCAGTGGAACTGGGGTAAGAAGCTGGGGATTTATTTAAGTGATTTCTTCGTGTGCTTGTCTTTTTTCCTCCAGAAACTAGAAATGGAATTGGAATATTTTCTGCCGACAGGTTATATCCAAGGATGAATCGGTTAAAACCTCCAAAAGCTTGGAAGACATACAGAAATGCGCGCATCTGCAGAAGGTAACTTTTCTTCTTTACCCCTTTCCCCTTCTTCGTCTTCCTCTTTTTCAGAGGGAAAGGGATGAAAAGAAGGTTTTGAAGAATAAAATGGAGGTTTAATTATTCTGTTAGTCCTTGTAGTTTCACCAAATTTTCAATTAGATGCCTATACTTTTTTTCTTTTCAAGTAAGTCCCGCAACTATTTTTTTTTCAATTAGGTCTCCCTTGACAGCAAACGTTAAAAAACAATAAGAAAGAATAAATTTACTATTATACCTATCCGTTACACTTTAAATCTCTCATACTCAGTAGAGATCTAATCAAGGATCTAACCAATTCTGTTATTTCCAAAATGTGAACCTTATTTTCTAGAATTTTCAACGATGAATTATTCATTGTTTTATCAGAGTGTGACTGAGATAGCAATTGCTGAGAGATTGTTTGTAACAGGTGCTCTTGATGAATTAAAGCTTTGCTTCAGTTATAGTTGTCAACAATAATTAACTCAGAACAAAAACAACAACAATCCACCGATGTTAACAACAATAAACAATCCAAAAAATTAACTCAATAAACAATTAACTCAGAAAAACAAGAATCAACAATCAAGAAAAAACAACAATTAGCTCACAAAAATAAAACTGAAGAAGCAGTGGAGGAATGGAGGTTTATCGGCGGTGAGGAGGAGTGAGCTTGGAGATAGAGAGAGCTTGAACAGAGAGAGATGTCGAGGAGAGGACGAACATCAATGATGCAGGAAGAGAACCGCAACGCAGCGCCGGCAAAAAAATAACTAGCGCGAGCGGCAGGGAGGGAGAAGTCCGCAACAGATCTGAGGCGCGCCGATGAGAGTTAAAAGTGAATGAAACTGATTAGTCAATGTATGGCATGCTACTATGGGTGAGGGTGGGTTTAGGGTTTTCTAAAAGAGGAACGATGAAGAGGGTCGAGGACCTTCCACAGGTGACGATGCCACCCACGGTTTGTCTCCGTGGGCGACGACAGCACCCTCTACCCGAGGAGAAGAGTTTGGCAATGAGTTTGAAGTGGGATGGTGGCTGGGTTCGGCGATGAGTTCAGTGCACAAAGTGACAATGGAGGGAGTGAAGGAAATGAGTTTTGTCCGAGTGTGAGAACGGTGAGAAGGAGGCTAATTTTGTCTTTATGAAGAAAGAAGGGGAGAGACAATTAAGGATTAAGAAAAAAATTAGGGTATCTTCAATTTAAGAACGTAATATTCTGTTAAATCAAACGTTTTTGTCTCAGTAGGGATTTAATTAAAAATAAATAAATGGTTCAAGGACCCAATTGAAAGGAAAAAAAGTATAGGGAGTTAATTGAAAATTTGACGAAATTATAGGGAATAACAGAATAATTAAACCTAAGATGGACTTCACATTACACCTCAAAATTCAGAACACACAAATACCCCCTAAAGATTTTTTTGTTACAGAGATTCATGAATTGTGAATAGTGTGAGAGAAATGGTCTATCCCACATTCTCATTACATCAATAACTAATGTTTTTAACAGTCTTCCTTTTTCTTCACTTTTCTACTTAATTTTGGATTGAAAGATTCAGATGGTGCATGTGTCAAACTGTGATCACTATGAATGATTACTTCTCCCCTATTCTTTGAAGTTGATTTTTGTCTTTTGGATAGAAATAGTTGAAATTAAATGAAATAGACTGGCACTATTAAACTTACAGCGGCAAATATTTCTTCATTTTTGGTCACTATAAGTAATTCTACACATTGTAATATTATACTTTTTTAATCATTATTGAATAGATTCCTTTGTTTTTTAGGAACTCATTCTTGCTGCCATTGATATGGTGGATGCTAATTCAAAATCTGGGGGATACATTGTTTATTCCACTTGTTCGATCATGGTTGCCGAGGTTAGTTTTTCATTTGCAAATAGTAACTTTCTGTGCTAGTGTTTCCTGTTCTATATATCTCTGAAAGTTCTCTTGGTAAATCTTCAGAATGAAGCAGTTATTGACTATGCACTCAAGAAGAGGGATGTTAAGCTGGTTCCCTGTGGACTTGACTTTGGGCGCCCAGGGTAATGATTATGTTCCTTATCTCTGCAGGTTTGACTATAAAAAATTGTGTTTTGTGACCTTTGCTTTCCATCAGATTCATAAGATTCAGGGAGCAACGGTTTCACCCTTCTTTAGAAAAGACAAGGCGGTTCTATCCTCATGTACACAATATGGATGGGTTCTTTGTTGCAAAGGTATAGGTTGTTGATATCTTTAGAAATTGCTTTAAAGTCCATTTACACATCCAACAAATTGTATTTGTACAAATCTTTCTGCCATAAAATTGTCGGACATTTTGGTGTTACAAAATTGCAGAAAGTTTATAGATTGATGATATCCTTGGCACATTATACAATATGTTGACAAATTGTGGAGTTCTTACTATTAATAAAAATTGTTGATTATTTATGCTTGTTTAATTTGATTGGTGAATATTTTGATTGATACTTAAATGCTTGTTTATGTTTTTTTCTAGAATCAGTTGACCATGGAACTTATTGAGTTGAACATTTTTAAAATAATATTTGTACTTTAATTTTAAACTTTACCTATGGGAGTGTGGAGCTGCTGTTGTTAAAATGTACCAATTCTTTTTCTCACCTTACTTCATTTCCAACCATTTGTTGTGCTAAATTAAGATTAAAAATTAGATACAGACATGCATTTATTCCCTTGAGCTTTGTTATGTCGTGTGTTTTTTATTTTCTCTAAATATGCGTCTTGCAGTTGAAAAAAATGAGCAGCAAAAAGCCAGGTTCAAAACCATCAGAACCATCTGAAGAGGAGGAAGAACAATCCAAGCTTGAGAAGGAAGAAGTGGAGGATGAGAAGCCGAGTAATGATGTTAGAGAAAATGGCAAAGAATCTTCTGAATCTAAATCCAAAAAGACAAAGAAAAGGAAGTTTCCATCTAAACCAATTAACGGCATAAAAGAAAATGGGAAAGTAACTTCGGGATCTGGACCGATAAAGAGGCAGAAAAGGAAATTTCCGTCTAAGGAGGAAATTTCAAATTCAAGGTTAAAAGTTTTCTCCATGCTTGATTTCTCTCTTTTCCTTCCATATCAATCTTACTAATATAGCTGTATCTTGAATATAAATGCGACACTTTAGTAATATGATTGTCTTCTGCTGGAATCCTAAGCTTTTGGTGATGCCTGCAGGGAGGAGAAGAGACGTGCGTTGAGAGAAAACAAGCGCAAAACCGGTAAGCGACAGAGCCAAAAATGAGGAATGACCATTGGCATCAAACTGACTCACACTTAATGAAATGGAAGAGCTGTAGTGATTGCCTGCTACAAAAAGTTTGTCCTGGAATCAGTTCTATGCGGTAATCACACAGCGCAATTTTGTTTGGTTTTAGTTATTTAAGGTAGCATCTAAACATAGCTAGAAACCAGAAAAGAAATGTGTACCTTTTTGAATTAATCTTGAGATTTGATTCTAAATACTGTCATCATATCCATTGTACTGTGCTAGTTATCCTTTTTAAGACACTAGCCAAATGTTATAATATTGATAATGTTTTCATAGTTATACCTTTAATGGTTATTGGCGATCAAGTATTTTGTTGTTAGTGTTCCCCTTGGTGGGGTGTGTCAGGAACTTTCTCAAAATTAGGATTTATTTGATGTATAGAGAAGAAAGAATTGATTTGATTTAGAAATTTCATGAATTTGTTTAGAATCATTTTTTCCACAACATATGCTTAAGTTTCTCAACTTACTCTACTTTTTCTCTTATTTAAATTTGTCGTGATGAAATAAAAAAATTTTGTATGAATGAATTAAAACTCATTTGGAAATTCTCTAAAATTTTTGAAATTGAAATTAATTTTTTATTCGCCCACCATATCAATTTTGTTTGCTAATTTGGGGCCAATGGTGGAGAATTTTTTTCGTGGGGATGGGGATAAGGATGGGGAGCAAAATTTCCTCGAGACAAGCGCAGAGACCCGAGCGGGGATTTCCGCCCTGTTTCCGATAATTTCCCGAATGTTTGAAATTTCTTAAATAACCTTATTTTATTTTTAATATAGAGTTTTTTAGTAATTTCACCAATTAAAAAACCCTAACCCTATTATTTAGTCTTCGCTATTCACCTCCAAAACTCCCCTCTCCCACAGTCCAAACTCTCTCCAGTTTCCATTTGATGTTAAAGGCTATATCTTATTTTTTTTAGAATGGAAATTGTATTCTAAGATTTTATTTTATGGACTATAATTTACTATGTTGTATTTGTGGACTTATAATCTTGGATAAGATATGTTTGTGTGTTTGTAATAGTATTTTTTAGTTTGTTTTTTTATTTTTTTGATATTTTTTATTATAATTTTCATATGAATGTTAAACATAAGGGGATGGGAAATGAGGCGAAAAATACGGAGAACGCGGGGAATGGGATGGGGACAATTATTCTCCCATGGCGGGAATTGGGACGGGGATAGGAATTAATTCTGAGGCAGGGACGGGGAGTAAATGGCTTTTATTTTCTATTTTCTTTATTATTAAAAAATAATATTTCCAAGAAGACCTAATGTTAACACCTAAACACATTATCTCTTAAACTCAAATCACAGTGTACCACTATACCATATTAGCCAAACATCATTCTAATTGTATAACTAAATAATAAATATAGATAAATTTTATCATGTGATTTTCTACCAAAAAAAAATTAAAGATAATGCAATTAAGAAGTATTTCCTGAAAATAACATGCGAATATGAATTCCAAACTCAAATAAGACACATAATAGACTAACTGCTAAACTGTGTAGTCGATCACACCATAACAAGAACTTTGAAATCTGAGTCTTCAGAATTAAGCTCATGAAAGAAAGGATCCTTGAGAAGCTGAGCAGCAGAAGGTCTTGCCCTTGGCTTAGCAATGCACCTCTCAATGAATGCCTTAACTTGTGCATCCTTAATCTTGTTCAGTGACTGAGGCCTCACACCTGAACATACTTTCTTGTACACCTTCACAACATTGTCACACTCACTATATGGAATCTCTATTGTTACCATTTCTAACACACACATCCCAAATGAGTATATGTCCACCATTTCCGTGTACTTCTCCTCGTATAACTCCGGCGCCATGAATTCTGGCGTCCCAAGAACCGAATGCGCCGAGTGGCTCCTCCCCACAATTGTTGCCAACCCCAAGTCACCAATCTTAACCTGGTTGGTCCATTTTAGTGAAAAATACTAATTTTGAATTCATATTAAAATTTTTACACTATAATTTTCTATCTCTTAAAAAAATATTAAAATAATGAATTTTGATCTTCTAAATTTTAAATTTGTATTTTAGAGGATAAAGTGTAATTTTCTACCATAGAATGGTTTTTCTTTCATATTTATTTTTAGTCCCACCTATAAAATAAATGGTGAGAAATTACACTTTATTCTTTAAAGTGAAATTCAAACTTTAACTTTAAAGAATCCAAATCCTAAAATAATATCTAAAAGAGAGACTATCGATTAGACTTGCGACTTGACATGACAATAGTGTCAATCAAAATGTCCAGTAGTAATATTTTTTATGTATACATAGAGTTTTTGAATAACATACCTGGCCAGTATTTCCATTGACAAAGACATTACTGCAGTTGAGGTCTCTATGGATGATGCAAGGATGATGAGTATGCAAATAATTCAAACCTTCAAGAATCTGCTTAGACCATTTCTTGAGAGCCTTCAAGGAAACATGTTTGTGCCTCTTCCTGTATTCCCTGAGATTGCCACTGCTACATACCTCAGTGATGAAATTGAGGGTGTTGTTCATGTCATCCTCCCAGAAGGCGAAAAGCGAAATGATGTGTTCATTGGAAATGCTTTTGAGCAATGTGACTTCAGAGTAAAGCCTATCCACCATGGAAGGATCATCATCACTCAAGTTGCCAAGCTTCACTTGGTTCCAAGCCACTTCTGTTCCCTCTTCTTTATCAAATGCTCTGTACACAATTTTGGAAGCATCACTTAGTCCTAGTGTCTCACTGTATCTGCCATATCTTCCAGTTGGATCAACTTCAACAAATGGTTCTTTGTCTGAGGGACCGTTGTTTATAATTGGCATCTACCACCAAAACATATTATGGATCAAAATTAGAATTAATAACATCCATAAGGAAATAAAAATGTTATATATACAAATATTTTTATATAAATATATGTGTTGTTTAATTTATGGAAAAGTTTAGGGGGTCAGCAACTTTTGTGTTTTCTGGCCAGCACTTAACCATTAAAAGAAAAGTGAGTGATTTCTCACAATTGGATGTAATCTCACACCATTAAAAACACTATTGATAGCCAATTGATGGTTACAAAATAACAAAATTGTTGGCTCCCTAGCATTGCTCTAAATATGAGTAGTTGATTTGGCAATTGATTTTTAGTGTGACTTAGCATGATTGTAAAAAAATAATATAGTATAAGAAATTGACTAGAGAATGAGACTAATATGATTTAAGTATGTACCAAAATAGAAATTACTATTTTAATGATAATTAAGAAAATAATTTAATGATAGCGTGGAAATAAAAAATGATCTGTAATATCAAATTGAATTAAGATAAAAGCATTATATGATGTGTCTGGATATTATACTATTCAAATAAAATTTTAATATATTCTAACAAAAACATTGTTGAAACAAATTTAAGTGATATGCTAACTAATTATAGTTTAAATGACATAATTTTTTCATACTCACTTATGAGATTGCGGGTTCGAGTCTCTCCATTTATAATTAAAAAAAATTAAGTGGTATTGTATAAATATATGTTTTGATATGCTTTTAATATCTTCCACATCATGATAAATATCCTAAAACGATACTTGCATTCATACTTCATGAACATTAACAATCAATCGTTCTCGGTAATACTAGAAAAAAAAATCAGTCCAAACTTATTTATTATAATATACATTAAATAAAGTAAAAATAATAAATTTTAGTGATTTTTGACTAAAAAATTTTGTTTTTCGAAATTTTTTGTATAGAATATAATGCAGAATAAAACAAGATAATGATCTTTACCGGGAGGAGAAAACAATTGCTTCCTCTGAAGAAACAGAGAAGCCCAAGAAGCCGCTACTGAATCATGAGACACAAATCAAGGAATAAGGGGCAACTATATATCTATAGAAATCATGAGGGTGGGTTAAAACAGTAATTTACTTACATTCGAAAGTTTAACGGTTTTATAAAGGGTGGTTATCAGTTGTCACACTCAATATTTATTGTTACACTTTTTGTAGCTTTGGTTTTGATATTTTCACAATGTCCTTAGAAAAAGTTGTTTCAAAAATCAATTTTGTTATCAATGAAAAAAGTATTGTTCACAATAATCTTTAAAAGATTGTGTCAATTTGATAACTGAATAATTCAACGTCCCAATTTAGTTTTTAAAAAGTATCAATACGAGTCAAATTAGTAGTTCTGTTAACTTATGTATCACTATTAATTTATGATATGTGATATTTAAGATTAATTTTTTTGGTTATAGCATTGAGTTTCACAAAAATATTAAATAGAAATAAATCAGACCGTCTAATTTATATGTTTTAAACATTTTTAAATTCATTGAATTGAAATTGGAGGGTTTAATTTCAGTACCTTAACTTAAACGGTTTTTACATTTAAAATTAACACTCAAACAATCTACAATATAAAAGAAGAGAAAAACTCAGTATACAAGCGATTAGGGCTTGTAATTATTACAAGTTCATTAACGTCTAATCCACCAAAACGTGCTCCAACTCCTACGTCACTTACACGCGCTATATTTACGCGTTTCACGTTTTTTTTGTACCTCTTCTTTCTCTGTGTCTCTTTTTCTTCTCTTCCTCCCTCTTTTTTTATTGAAATTTCTTCTCCTCTTTTCGTTTTCTCTTTCTCCTTCATCAAAATCACCAGAAAAAACGAAGAAACATTATTCAAGGTACGTTTCTTGCCTTCTCTTTCTCCTTCTTCTTCTTCTTCTTCTTCTTCTTCTTGCTACACGTTCTTCTTCCTCTTCATGTTCTTCTTCTTCATTTACGTGCTTTTCTCTTTGTTTTCTTTCTTCGTTATTCTCGGTTTTCATTGTTTTTTGACATCAAACTCTGAAATCGTTTTTGAAGAAGAAGAAGCAGCAGCAGAAGATGAGGAGGAAAAAGAGAGAGAGTTCTGAATTATGCATAAGGTGTACTTTAACGAATTTTGGGTGTATTTTTGTAATCCTTTGGGTGTATTTCTATAATTCTTTGGGTGTATTTATGTAAATCCTTTGGGTGTATTTCTGTAATCCTTTGGGTGTATTTATGTAATCGTTTGGTTTATTTCTGTAACTGTTTGGGTGTATTTCTATAATTCTTTGGGTGTATTGATTTCAAGAAGAAATATATTGTCTCTCCCTATATTGGGTGTATTTCTTAAATCCTTTGGGTGTATTTCTTAAATCCTTTGGGTGTATTTCTGTAATCCTTTGGGTGTATTTCTGTAATCGTTTGGTTTATTTCTGTAACTGTTTGGGTGTATTTCTGTAATCCTTTGGATGTATTTCTATAATCGTTTGGGTGTATTTTTGTAATCGTTCGGGTGTATTTCTGAAGTTCCATCGTCTTCAAAACAATTTCAAAGCTTGATTTCAGAAACCATGAAAATCGAAAAAAATAGAAGGAGATCGAAGGCAAAGAGAGAACGCTTTTCCATACAAATCATACAAGTCATTTATATTCACGCTTCTTCTTCTTCTTCTGTAACGCGCGTATTAGGCCTATCTTCTTCTGCTTCTTCTTCTGTAACGCGCGTGTTAGGCCCAACTTGTAAGACTTGTAAACAAAAATGACTTGTTAAAATCCGCAGCAGAGGTGTAAATTTAATCTTTTATCGGGTGTATTTATAGTCTGTGTTTGGGTGTATTATGCAGATCTCTATGCAGACCGTCATATATGGGTTCCAATCTATCTGGATCACCACTTCATATTATAATACCTGTAAATCAGACATTTTGAATACACCAGAGAGAGTTTAATTATGGAAAAAAAAATTTACTTATAATTGGATCAAATATATTTACACCATGTGTTCAATTTCTTACAAGAATATATAACAGTTACATTAATCAGTGACAATATCATTAGAATCTATCTGACAAAATGGACTCAATAACAATGAGGATGGCCTGGACAGTCTTATTGCATCACTTCTCCTCGCTCATATTTCTGAATTTCTCACTCAACAGATGGGTTGCACACTTTAGGTCCTGATTTGCTGTAAACAAAGCAAAATTAGAGTTAGATATATTTCTATTATGAAAAACTGATTTGATCGAAGACATATATTTGTTCTTACATTTTTTTCAGCTTGGTTTTTGCCTTCCATTTTTACTGCAATGAAAAATACACCCATAGATATCAGTCAGATACACCCATAGATCAACCAATACACACAAACCGATTTTATAAGTATTTAATGAGATCAGTTCAAAATGATGTTCAATTGATTCAAACAACGATAAATATACAAGCTCTAGCAATATTACAATGTCAAGCAATATACACCCAAGGACAAGCAATATTAGAACAGTTGCAACAGTTGATTATATTACATGATATGGGTTCAGGAATATACACCCAACAAATTACGCCGTATACACCCAACACATTACGCCATATACACCCAACAATCAACCATATACATCCATACAAATTACTCCATATACACCCAATAAATTAAGCAATATACAGCGAAAAATCAGTTACGAGAAGAACTAGAACAAGAAGAACAGTAAAACCTAGAACCACTTTGAAGAACAGTAAAACCTAGAGGAACTTACAAGAAGAGTAAAACCTAGAATAAGAAGAATAGTAAAAGCAGTGATATGAGATTTAGAACAAGAAGATCAATAAAACCTAGAAGAACATAGAAGAACAGTAAAACATAGTTCTTCGATTTCGAAATCAGAAACAGAAATGTGGAAAATGTACAAGATGAGTAAAACAATAACGTACCTTGAATAATATTTTGTTGATGGTTTCTGCTATTATCCGCGACGAGTTCAAATGTCTCTTCAGTTTGGAATGTTGCTCGAAACTTTGTGGTTTGTGTTTTCTTTGAAGGAGAAGAGGAAGAGTTAGCCATGACGAGCGATTATTCCGAAGAGTAACCGTTTGAATGACGCGTGTGGGTTGACGCTCCATTCAAAGGGAGTTAATGCGCGTAGACAAGTTATTGAGTTGGGCTAACTTGTAAGGCTTGTAAGCCTTTTTTGCTTGTATGTGTAGCAGACCGCATAAAAGAATACCACTATAAATCTAATATCAAAAATAAAAAATAAAGTTTTAACACTATTCTTCTTCCTTTTTTTTTTTGTCGGTTGATTAGACAACCCCCAATTTACCAATTTTTTCTTCTCGGTTACAGCTGATAGAACTTGAACCCGAGACCTTTGAGATGAGAAAGGGACAGAATGCCGTGTGAGCTATGACTCATTGGCAACACTATTCTTCTAAAAATCACTAAACTCAGAATCATATACAAATTAAAAAGTAAATTACAGTAAATCACTACGATTTACATTTTATGAAATAAACAAGGAAGAGTCATTGCAATTTAATTGAAATGGAAGAAAAAGACATCATTAAAACTACTCATCATAGAACATAAACAGACGCACACACGTCAATGGCAGCTATGGAAGTACCTCCTCCTCCATTACACCTAGCCATATTTCCATGGTTTGCCATGGCATATTACACCCCATTTTTTCGCAACTCAAACAAACGGATTAGCAGGAAACTAGCCAGCAAATAAGTTCGATTGAAGACAAAAATAGTTTGTTAACGAACCAATAAAAAATCGACAAATTAGTTGAACCGCCTTATATTTTAACGGTTAACCAATAACATATGATGAATATTATCAATTTAATCATTCAATCACAATAAAATACGAAGAATATTATCCATATCAAGTTTTACCAATAAAATTAAACATCAATAAGTATGTACTTGAAAAATGTTTATGTATAGAGTAAAGATCCAATTTAACTTTATTCTATTTTTGTAAAAGACCAAAGCATTTCTTATAAAATGAAATATTTTGGCTCGAACATTATTATTTTGATACAATATGAATTCTCGTTAAAAAAATCTTCAAATAGTAACGAAAATAATTTTTTAAGAGTTTTATTTGTAACAGAGGGATCTTAACCCCTACAAAATTCATTCAAATAATAGGACTAATTATCACCATCATTATCACTATTTTTTTTATCATTATTATAACTTTTATCTCTACTATTTCTATTTTACAACACCATTATTATCTGACCTCTTTTATTGTTATCACTAACAACATCAATACTAACACCATTAATATTATCATTTTTTTCTCATTTTTATATGATGCTATATTTCTTCTTTAAAAGATTTTTATACTATAATTATTTTTTCTTCTTGTAACATCATTTCTAACAATAGTGCTTTTTCATTTGACCACCAGCCGTACAAAAATTTTACAAAAATAATAAATTTATTAATAGTTTCTGAGATTTAAAACACTGAATATAAATAAAATACTTCAAAATTAATTTATATTATTATTTGATAGATTTTTTTTTATGAAGACTTCATATTATCTCAAAATAATAATGTTAGAGGTTGAAGTTTCTTTTTTTTTTTTAAAGAAACACATTGTCTTTCGTAAAAACTGACCGGGATCATATTAGGTCTTTACTCTTTATTCTGATGTATATATATTTGAACAAATATATTAAGTTGATTTTCAAGTATATAAAATATAGATCAAACAAGCGATGTCGACCACCCATCCTCTTTTCCGTGAAGTGGTTCACAAGACTTCGGACTCTAGGTCTCCGAATGTATCAAAAGTCTGGCTACTATGAAAAGAGATGCTAAAAAATTTTATCAAAAGTTTTTTTGCAACATATTTGTTACAAAAAGGGAGCTAGAGCAAAATATTAACAGAGTCCAGATTTTTTTCGAGTCTTGTGATGACCCTCGTTTGAGGAAAGAAGAAAAACGACTTCAACAAGAACTAAATTCTGTCCTCTTAAGAGAGGAGATTTACTAGTACAAAAATTATAGAAAAATGGGTCAAGTTCGGAGACAGAAATGCAAGCTTCTTTCACCTTCAAACCATTGTCAAAAGGAAAAGAAGTAAGATCCACAATCTTATGTTAGAAAATGGAACTTGGTCGAATGATGAAGGTTCCCTAATAAAGGAAGCTAATAATTTTTTTTAGAAACTTTTTGTTCTAGAGAGAAAGTGAATTTTGGCAGTCTTGACAGGGTTCTCCTGCTGTAGCTTAGTCAAGAGGCCTGCAAATTTTTCTCTGAACCAGTTTCGATTGAGGAGGTGAGGAGGACGGTTACGGAGGTGAACTCTTTCAAAGCTTATGGACAAGTTGGCTTCCAAGCTATTTTCTTTAAAGATTACTGAGACGTAGTTGGAAAGGATATTTGGAAGATTGGGTGTAAAGCTTTTGAAGGAGAAGTATTAGAAGCTTCTTTTTTTGAGACCTTTATTGTTCTAATCCCGAAAGTGGACAGGTCAACAGTCATGAAAGAATTTAGGTCTATAAGCCTATGTAATATCATATATAAAATTTTAACTAAGGTCCTTATTAATCGTTTTCGCCCTCTTCTTATGGAGGTAATTGGTCCCCTTCAATGGGAATTTATCCCGAGGAGAGAAATGAGCGAGAATATCATCATTGCGGAAGATATTCTTAATTTTATGGGCAAGACCAAGTCCAAGAAAGGTATTATTGCTTTTAAAATTGACTTAGAGAAGGTATATGATAGGATGAATTGGAGATTTCTCCAATATACTCTTATAGATTTTGGCTTTTCTCAGAACATAACTAGCCTGATCATGAAGTGCGTATGCTCTTCTTCTCTTTCAATCCTATAGAATGGTGAGAGGTTACAAAACTTTAATCCTTAGAGAGGGCTGAGGCAAGGTGGCCATCTGTCTACGTACCTCTTCGTTATGTGTATGAAAAGATTGACGTGCCTTATCTCTCATTATGTTTCTAATGGATCTTGGGTCCCTATTGCCATCTCCAAAAGGGGGCCTAGGATTTCACATCTTATGTTTGTTGACGACCTTCTCCTTTTCTGCAAAGCAACAAGGTCGTAAGTTGAAATGATCATGCAGGTTCTTGATCTCTTTACAAAGGCCTCTAGATTAAAAGTTAATCTGGCTAAATCTAAGGTTCAATGCTCTAAGAATATTACACAGTCGAGGAAGGAGGCCTTGTCAGGAGTTTCTCAGGTTCACTTAACTCAGAACTTGGGCAGAAATTTGAGAGTGAACACTAGCCATGATAGAGCAGCAAAAAAGACGGTGTAGAAGGTTATTAATAAGATCCAAGGGAGGTTAGTTAGCTGAAAAAGTAGGTTGTTTAATAAGACAGGAAGGTTTTGTTTGATTAAGTTGGTGTTGACTTCCATTTCAGTATATAATATGCAAGTAGCCTTCTTTCCCTCTTATGCTTGTGAAAAAATTGATTTGATAATGCGACAATTCCTTTGGAAGGGTCAGATTGATGGGAGGGGACTACCCCTTGTGAATTGGACTAAGGTTGTGGCTCCGAGAAAATATGGAGGCCTAGGGGTGAGAGATTCTAGGTGTGCTAACATTGCCCTTTTGAAAAAAGTTTATTTGAAAACTTCTTCACTGCAAAAAGAAATTATGGGTACAACTCCTGACTAACAAGTATCTGTCTACCGAAAAAGGTTTTGTGGATATTGTTGGGGCTTCTTATGTTTAGAAAAGTGTGATAAAGGCGTTCAATAGCTTGAAAGAGGACTTTTCGTGGTGCTGTGGTACTTCAAATCAATCTTTGTGGTTTGATCAATGGTTTTCTTTGGGTAAACTTGTGGACTTAATTCCTTATGTTCATATAACTGACCTTCACCTTTTCCTTGATGACGCTATTTACAATAGTTGAGGGGATCTTAGTAAGCTCGATTCTCCTCTTCTTCATCATATCCGTTCATTCCTGATTGAGTTACCTGTCCCTGGTAACATCCATTATGGCCTAGGGTGGGTTTGTGCTAATGTCTCAACAAAAGAGTACTCTTTTAGAAGTGGATATATTTGGCTAGCGAAAAGGAAATTCTAATGGGATGAAAGCGAATGCTGAAATTGGTTATGGAAGACTTTCATCTAGGAGAAGAGCAAGTTGTTTTGGCTTTCTCTTCATAATGTTGTCCCTATTGACACGTTTCGGTTCAAGCGCAAGTTAACATCTAGTGATATTTGTAAGAGGTGTAGTATCCATTCTAAATCAATTCTGCATTGTTTTAGAGATTGCGATGTGGCCAAAGCAATTTGGAATATCCTCGACCCTTCGTTCATTGAGACTATAGGATCATCCGATTTAGCTCCTTGGCTCAAATAGGTTATATCGAGTAAGAACTGCATCTTTGTATCGGGAATATGGTGGATATAGAGGCATCGATGTCATGAAGTTTTTAACTCTGATGAAACTTGATCCGATAAGAAAGTGGCGATGCCAACTAGAAATATGAGCTTTGATCTTAGAAACTTTCATTAGAACTGATTTATTTATTGTGATGTTAGTATTTTTCAGGAAGTCTAGCGAACTGATTTTGGTTGTGTTCTGAGGGATGATAGAGGGAAATGGGTATTGAGCTGTTCAGGTGTTCTTTTTTTTGGTTTATTTATCATTGTGAGCTATTGGCATCTTGGCAGGGGCTAATGTTAACCTAAAAATCTAATTGCACGAGTGTTATTTGTGAGACAGACTCGCTTGATGCTTATCTTATGTTGAGTAACATAACCAACTATAAAACAAATGAGAAAAAGGATATTGTGTTATATTAAAGCTCTAAGATCTTTTGTCCAAAGACTGAAAGGTTCGGTTCCATTTGATTGGAAAAGAAGCTAACAGTGTAGCTAATTGGTATAGGAGACTATTAGTTCTAGCTAATTTGGCTTAGTTTGTGTTGATTTTTTTTTTTTTTTTTATGTACTGTACAACATTAATTATAAAAGATGTGGATCCTTACCTAGTTCAGTTCATAGGCCGGTCTATCACGTGAACCTAGGTTCCATGCATGGAATCAAAGGACATAGATACAAGAAAAAACATGTGAATATGAACAAGTTGGCTTCTGCAATTAAGCATGCATATATGTGCAATATGTAATGTAACAAAAAAAAACATATAAATATGTGGAACATGTGAAATCCTTGCCATTGGTGGTTTCAGCACACGGCTTTCCCTATTGGCTATTGCTAATACTCATCTTTTCATGAGAAGAATGGTATAAGCTTCAGAGTTTGAGTTGTTGTTGCTATTATTTATGATAAAAAATATCTCGTCTGAAAATTGTTTTGGGGTAATTCATGTGAAGATTAGGTCACATGTTGACATATTGAATTATTTAGTATCTTTTCAATGCCTTTTCCACCAAATGTTTTTGTGTGTGTAAGAATAATGTGACTTTGTGTCCTTTCTGCTTTGAAATTTCAATCTCAAAGGAAAATGCGTATTCCTTATCAGTTGGTTACATTGATTATTCGTTTGTGTTAGGGTCATTCATCATGTATATCATGCATGTAACTCTCAGATTGATTTCTAACAATTTTTTTTTTCAGAAGTATAAATTTAGGATTTGGATCTTCTAAAGTTTGAATTTCGCTTTAGAGAGTAAAGTGTGATCTTTTATCTTTGAATAGTTTCTCTTTCATATTTATTTTTGGTCCAACCCATAAAATCAATTGTGAGACACTTTACTCTCTAAAGTGAAATTCAAACTTTAGAGGATCTAAATCCATAAATTTAATCCTTCCTATTTATGAGCTAAAGAGACTAACATAAAAAAATTTTAAAAATTCCAGTTAATATTTATTTTGGTCTCTAAAATTAAGATTTGGTCTCAATATTTTTGTATAGTTATTCTTTATTATTCTATAAAATATTATATATAATATCAAGAATTTTATACATATATAAACTTAGATTTTTTATATTTGGCAATTTTTTTGTTTTGACTCATGTTATATTTGCATGAGATTATAAGATTTTGATTGATACTATACTTTTAATTTATACGTTATTTTATGATATATAATTTGATTATTTTAGTTGAATCACAATTGAAATTCTAAACTATTTTACCAGTAATATAGCGGTTTATTGAACGATTCAATTTTTAGAACCTTAATTACAGTGGTACTTAATTAAACTTTGTTATTAAAAACATTTATTACCCAAGCATTTCCAGAAACATTATTCTTACGCAAATATAGAGTGTCTGCCGTGCGATTTATATTGGTTTTGAAGGAAAAATTATTTCGATTTAAAATATATAATTTGTTGTGGTTTTTATTAGATCAGTTTAATTTTATTTTTAAATTCAATCTAATTCGATCCAAATTATTGCGATTTAGATTGGAATTATTCTGTTTTTGAAAAAGAATATAAATATATTTTTACTAAAAAATAAAAGAAATTTTAGGTTGATAAAATAAATAAATAAATAAATGTTATATTCCCAAAAAATACTTACTAAATAATAATAATACATGAATAAAATAAAAATGTATAATAAATTGAACATATCAATGATATTATATATAAAATTTAAATTTAATAATAAAATAATAATATTATATCTCATTTTACAATTTAGATTAAATTGGTTTCTTTTTAAAATGTAAATCCAAAATTTGATCTAATCATTTGCCAAAAAAAATCTAATCTAATTCAAATTAATGAGTTTTGATGATTTTCAATTTAGAATAGATTGGATGAACCAATTTATTTGGATTCATTTAACTTTGAACATCTATACAGGGCTTATAACAGGATAAGGTAAAAAAAAAAAAAGTAGGATTTAGACTTTTCCTAACCTTATTTGCAAATTTAAAAATTTTCTAAAATTCAACTTTTTTACCCACTGAAAAAGAATCTTTTAACTCATTATCTGCATTCTAAAATTCTTAATCCAACCTTATTTGCAACAAAATCATTTTTTTCAAATATAATATTTAATAACTTTATATTTCATAAACATACTAATAAAATAAAAAATACAAAATCAAATTTATTAAAATTGAAAGCAACAAAATAATAATAAAATTTACATGATCAAGTTCTTTTTTATTAAAATTAAAAAAACACAAACAACAATAAAATCCTAGCTACGAATCGAGTTGTCAATTCTAGCCAAATATATTGGGTCGGATCGTACGGATCGTATAGTTCGTTGGATTAGTATTATGAGTTCTATCCATACACAAATTCCATCGATTTGAGGTAGTTTAGTGGTTAATTTGTTAGTTTGTTTAAATAAGTGTTAGAAATTTGAATCTCATCTTATATATACAGCAATTTATGAGTCAATAACAAATTCGAATTCAGATCAATAACAAATTAATTCTTGGCCTATAAAACTAATGCATGAGAAACCAATAGAAAAAAAAAATTCCCTTCATCGTTGCTCTCTCTCGTACTAAATTAAAGTGACAATTCAACTCGCTTACTGTTAACATGAAATTTGCAAATTTTAGGGCCATTTGTGATAAGGAAAAAAAGGATAAACAAAAGACAAAAATTCAAACAAATAAAAAGATATATTGAAATTGAATTAAAAATAAAAAGGGATAGATTAAAATTGAACAAAAATAGAATCACTTTATTTTCTACTCAATTTCTTGACGCATTAAGAAAGAGATTCTTTAACCTAATTTATTCACATCATAGTTTTGGAATTAAATGAAGGAACTCTTCAACGTCTATTCAATTCTCCATACAACAAAAGAGGGACTCACTCTACCTCACTTGTCTACATGATGGTTTCATTATGAAACAAAAAAAAGGAGAATTTTCACATCTCTAATCACTAAGGGTGTGTTTGGTAAACGTGTTGGGTAGGAGAGAAGTGCGTTTGAGCTTCTTAAAAGTTTTACTTTTATGTTTGACAATTTTTGTCTTTCTAAACGCAGAAATGATTCTGCCCTTGAACTCAGAGAAGCTAAAATTTGTAGTTTCTGCGTTTCACGTTCATGGTTGCTTATCACCTTTGGAAAATTAGGTGAAAAATTTATTTCTTCTTTACCAACCATATTCTTCATTTTCTTCATCCTTTACGGTAGTTATTTGTAGTTCTACAATAGTTCTTTGTAGTTCTTCTTGTTTCTTCATAGTTCTTAGTTACAACTTTTTTTTTCATCAAAATAGTTCAAATTTGTTTTAATTACTAGCAAATTGAATATTTTAATTTTTTTATTATTTTTAATA
The DNA here is from genome assembly GCF_000817695.3 of Arachis duranensis. NCBI lineage: Eukaryota > Viridiplantae > Streptophyta > Magnoliopsida > Fabales > Fabaceae > Arachis > Arachis duranensis. Next base: position 3,249,224 of record NC_029772.3, read on the forward strand.
CTTATTTTTATATTTTAATTTTTATATTTTTTTATTTTATTTTTTATTATATTTTTATTTATATGATAAATATTTTTATATTATTTGTGTAATGCTCTTTTATTCATATGACAAATGTTGTTGACTTTTTATGATATTTTTATTATTTGTTGTTCATGTAAATTTTTTTCTATCTTTTCCTACATTGTATTTATGTTGTGTATGAAATTTTTTATTTTTTTATTTAATTTTATTATATTTTTTGTTCATATGATATATGTTGTTGGTTTTATAGAATTTTTATTATTTCTTATCTGTATGATTTTTTTTCTATTCTTTGATTTACTCTATTTTTGTTTTGTATTAATTCTTTTTATTTATTCTGACTTTGTAAAATTTGTAATTGTAATTATTATATACTATTTTATTATCAAAATTTTGTATAATATAAATTATGATCTTATAAAAAAGGACAAAATAAATAAAAAATTAATTATAAATAATAATAGAGTCATAAATAATTAAAATTTATAATCCAAAATCATACTAAATTAAAGAGTACTGAGAATACTAAAAAAATTATAGAATGTTTTCTTTTTGTTTGACATTATAAAATTTATAATACTCTCTTTCATATTTTTATTTTTTATTGTATTTATTTTATTTATATGATAAATATTTTTTATATTATTTTTGTTAGTCTTCCGATTTTGCATGTATATAAAAAAATTATTTAAATTGATGTCTCTTTTAGTAATTTTTAATCTAAAAGTGATTTTGAGTAGTATAATCCAAACAATATTTATTTTACTATAATCAATTTTGATATAAAGATTGCCAAACATAAACCAGGTTAACCTAAACTTACTTTTCATCAAAATCAATTTTACAAAATCATTTTTATGCTAACTCCTGTTTGCAAACTGAAATCCAAATACACACTAAATGACTACTACTATAATTTATGAGGTATTTATAACTTCTTATTAGGTTAAAATAAAATAAAAAAAATCCTAAGCAGATAACATAAAGTCTAATTTAGTAACTAAGTAAACGAAATCAAAATACATCAAACTAAATTGAATATTCTAAAAATATAAATTAATAACTTTTAAATAATATTTAATATTTTTATATACTAACATTTGAAACACTTATCATTATAATCCTCTTCACAAAACATTCTTCATCCAATATTATCGTTGAAAAATTAGTGTATGAAAAGAACATAACAAAGATGATTTTTTTTTTCTCTTTTTTTTGCATGATATATTTTTTTATTTTTTATTTTTTTAAATAATAAAATCAAGAAGATGACAAAACATTAATAAAACACAAACAAAAAAAGATAAAGACGACAACAACATAAAAAAAGATGTGAGACATATTGAAATTTTATATTTTAGGACATAAGAAGAACAAATATAGATTAATAAAAATTAATCTAATACCTGAAATCTCATACTAAATAATATAAAATAGAGAATAAGCAAAAAACAAGAACTCAAATTAAATAAAAAGATATATTAAAATTAAAATAAAAAATAAAAAAGATAGATTAAATACAAAAAAAATATCAAAAAAACTTCTCGATCTAACTTATTTATGTGATAGTTTAAAAACTAAATCGAATAAATTTCTCAATTTTTTACCCAAATCTTCAATACAATAAGAGAGATTTACTCAATTTTATTTATCTATATCATAATTTTATTATAAAACAAATAAAATTTTACACCTTTAATTATTGAATGCGATTATTATAATTATGAGATTTTTATAATATTTTATTAGATTAAAATAAAAAACCTAAATTTCTAAATAATTTTTGGTTTGGTGAACATTTGAAGGTGGTATGAAATTGGGTTTTCACTTTTTAGTGAAATCAATCCACAAGAGTGACCCAACTCGCTGATTCCATCCCCAGCCGGCGGTAATCCTGCGATCACCCCTTTAAGCACTCCCAATGGTCGCTGAATAGTGAGTCAGCACAAAGAAACCGAACCTCACAGAAAGCCTTCCAAGACCTTCTCTCTCTCTCTCTCGGCGTCACCATCACCAAAGACACAACGTTTCCGCCGTTAGAAACTAACGGCCTCTTTTCAGCCGACGTGTTCCCGCAAACCTACGCCGTTGCTCGGCCGATCATGTCTTCCGCGTCGCCGCCTCCATCAACCCCAGCCAAAGACACGAACCTTCCGCAGCTAGAAACTTACGAACACTTTTCAGCCTGTGTGTTCCCTCAAAACTACGTCGTTTCGGGCTCGGTTATGCCGAGGTACGCGCTAAGCGTACTGTGCGAGAAGATGGACGGTGTAGGGTTGAGGAATTACCTTTTTGCCCATTTCAAGGACCGGATTAAGGTCCAGGCTGAGCTCCCAGGGGCGCTTCGGTGCGCACCAGAACCTGGTAAGATGGTTCTAGAAGCTCTTCAAGGGTTCCACGGTGGTAGTGGGTTTAATGATGCGGAATTGAAGAAGGTGAGGAAGTGTTGCTTGATGCTGATGAAGCAGCTGAGGATCGCGAATGCGTGGTTGAGCTCAAAGACGAGGGAGAAGGCGTTGGAGGCGGCGAGGGAGTGGAAAGAAAGGTTGGTGGCCATAGATAGCGGCAATACTCTGGTTGCGTTGGGTTTTCTTCACTTGGTCTCAGCATTTGGTTTGGTTTCTGAGTTTATTTTGGATGAGCTTGTGGATTGCTCGTTGGGTGCTACGATTCATGAGGAGTTTCCGGAGCTGTGCCGGATCACCGGTTTGGCTGATAGAGTTCCTGGTAAGGCTGTTGGTTTATAATATTTGAGAATTTGATGTTCTATGCCATACTAATTGTTAGTGCCTTGGTTTATAATTTAGGATTTAGGGATAAAGATTTATGATTTAGGGTATAGATTTGAAGTTAGACAAAATAATTTTAAAAAAATTGACTGATGTTAGCTGAAAATAGTTTGTTATCTTGCTGTATTCCTGGTATTAATGTGTTACCATGTATTCGTTTTGCTTCCTAGAGCTTCTGACATGCATTCCTTCACCATTGGTTGGGTGTGAAACTTATATCGAATAGGTCTTGGACGAAATGATTGGACTTAAGGCCATAGTTTGGGTTGAGGGGTAGATGTTTTGCATATAAACATGGTGCAAAATACAAATGGTCTCTCCCTTGGGCTAATAGTAATAGCACCATTACTCATATACCTCTTCCATGCTAAGGGGAATGTTTTCTTAGTTGTTGTCTGGAAATCATATATTACTTGTTATATTGCCTATTAATCTCGTCCATCTCAACATATCTGGGTCTGTAACAGATTTTGTACATGGCACTAACATTTCTCTTCAATATATTGACCTTGATATGTTAATGTTTTCAACATTATCATCACAAGGTATATGTCTTCCCCTTTGCATGGTATTAGCATTGTCCATGATTTTAACTTACATTTAAAGATAACACCATTCTGATGGGAAAAAAAAAAACTCGAAAATTTCTGTTACCTGCTTCATGCACACTCTATACCTTGTTTCCTATTAATTATTCAGCAGTTTTCTTAATTAAGTTTATATGGGTTACCAATTCAAGTTAATATTTCTTAACTTTAATCTTGAAGTGCATATGACTATACCATCTTAGAATACTAATTGCTTCAATTGATTTATGCATTTTGTAAAGCTCCATCGTACAAAGTAACTGTTGAAGATCTTTTTATTCCATTGGTGGAGCAAATAATTAGAGCTTCTGATAAAACTTCTTGGGTCCCTTTCTTCACCATTGGAAATTGGAAATGGAGTCTTGCACTGCTATTAACACTTTGCAGTGTAAGCAAGGTTTGATAAGGTTAATCAATGGGAGGTTTTCCTAATCCTCTGCCATTTAATGAAATCAGTTGGATAACTAGATTCATATTGTATATAAAAAAAAAGGAGTGAGAATGCAACCATAAAGCATAATCTGAGAGATGCCCAAAAAAAAAATTCCAAGTATTTGTCAATGAATGTAAAATCACTTAATTTTAATAAACTCGTTCATTTCCAAATTGATTTTGTGCAGAGCACTACTAACCTGCACAGAATGGTTAGGAGATTATCTTTTACACAAGCACATGGTCATGCTTACTTCCTAGAAGAGGTACTAACAGGGCAAGTAATTAGTTAAAAAATATAGTTTATTTTAATTTAAATCTTGTTATTCTATATTAGTATAGATTGACGTACACATGCATGCAGGGATAAAATGGTATTATTGTCTTGGATAAGCATGCACACAATCACACCAACACACACACACACACACACAGGTATCTTACTAGCGGTGCAAGTAATAAAGGGGAAAGTAATTTTGTTCAACCTATATCATGGCATTCTAGTTTTACATTGCTTTATAGATAAATTAACTCATGATTATAGGCATAATTCTAGTGTTACCCCAGACAATTATTAATAAGCCATTGCTTCTTTGTGCTTTGCAGATATTGTTCAGAAACTGATAAACAGGGGCAAACATATTCTGGCTGTCAAGTATGTTTTTGAGTTTAATCTTGTTGATAAGATCTCACCGGTTGCCATTTTGAAAGATTGTGTTGAGGAGTCTAAGGAACTTTCCAAAAGACTTACAGAGGAGGGAAAGACTCTGGTATGTCTTTGTGTGGGTGCACGCCCTACCACTCTTGATTGATAACCTAATTCATTCATAGTACCACTGCCCATATTTACTGAAAAATTGAGCTATCTTTTCAGATTGAGACTACAGCTAGAGAAATTCATGCACTGAAGTCTGTTATTAAGACTATTGAGTATCATAAACTCGAATCTGAATATCCGCGAGCTATAGTTGATCAGCGTATAGAGGAAGTGAGGAGGCACAAGTCAATGATAAAGAAGAAGTTAAAAATGAAGCGCCGCGCATGTGCACAGGCTTCTACTGCAAAGCTTCTGCTGCATCAACAACAACATCAGCCGCAGCAGCCACAGAGAAAGATGCAGATGCAGAGGCAGCAGCAAAGCGAATTTAAGCGCCCTCGAACTCAAACACCGAATGCAGTTGGTCATTCGGCTATCCAGAAAAATAATGTTAATGAAGGTGATTTAACAACGCACCAATACCAGTACTGTTGTGAAGAACCTCTTGTTCATTCATCAGTATGTTTATTTCAAGAACATCTAAATCCTTACATGAATTCAACAGCTGTGCAATTTGGCATGGTAGATCTTTCAGGTGGGCCTTATGGTAATATTCAATATTACCAACCTTATTACTCTCCTCAATGGTAAATCACTTGTCAATTTTGAATAAACTACTATTGCTACCCACGAAAGTTGAAAACACTAACACATATACCCATAGAAAAAGAAAATTACCATTTGTACCCATAAAACATGGGTTTTGTATAACATAATCATCCAAACACTAAAAAATCAGCTGAAAACTCCAAATTACTCTTATCATCACCACTACTACCATCATGCCCCCTCTCTCTCTCTTCGCATTCCCTTTTTCATTTTTCTCATTCCCACCCCTCTTCACAATGGACTTCCGCCACCGACCTCCCCCAACGCTATCGCAACGGCCAAGAGACTCGCAATCACAACCACTACACTTTCCCCTCCACCTCCTAAGGCCTCCGATGCCTTCCCACTCCCGATCTGCTTCGCCGAGAAGCAAACCCCATCTCTGCCTCCAAAAACCTTGTACTTGCTGGACTGCTTGAAGCACTGTCGCGCGACCACCATCAGCTATAGCGACTTCAATTCACCAACCATCAGCATTGCCACGCGACATCCATCAGCCACAATGAGCCGACGTTGCAGAGCGCGAGGACGCGGTCTCTGACGGGGATTGGACTCTGTGGCTTCGCAAGAAGATTGGAGGAGAATTTTATCCACTGGTGGTTGTTGTTGTCGTGACTTTAACACCTAGTTCTGCAATGGTACCCTTCAAACCTTCATCTCTTCTCTCATTTTTTGTTGCCCCCTTCATCATTGTTGTTGATGTTGTTGGAGAATGTGGAAAGGAGCAGAGACGAAATGTTGGACTTGCACCCAGATTGAATTTGTGGTGTTGGATCCGTTTCTTTTGCAATGATGTGGTTGCGATGACTCAATTGGTTTTTGGTTCTTCTCCATTTGATGTGTTCTACTACTGTTGTTGGTGCCTCTGTTGTAACAACACGCATGTTTCAGAGAATAATGTGATGAACTGATGATGCAGATGATGACAAGGTAATTTGAGATTTTTAGGTGATTTTTCGGTGTTTGGATAATTTTGTTGTGCGGAACTGTTTTATGGGTACAAATAGTAATTTCCTTCTTTTAAGGGTAGATGTGTCAGCATTTTCAACTTTCATAGATAGAAATTATAATTTACTCTACTAAGAAATTGTTTGGTTTTTGCTCTATTAAAACTACTTCTAGGTTAACTAAGCTCCATCTTTGTTGGTTTGGGGTTAGCAATCGTAATTTGATAGGATTTGGAATGCTAAACAGTTACGTGATTTTAGTTTCAATCAAGAATCTCTCTAGCAGGAGTTATTTACTGATTTATGTTAAAATGTACATATGTAATAGATAAATCAATTGAGAGAAAAAATTACACAAATGTCCTGAAGTGAAATTGGATACATGCATGTTTTGTTTGCATATTTATGCAAATCGAATCAATTGAATAGGTTGTTCAAAAATCTAGAAACTCTATCTTACTCTAAGAATAGGTTGTTCAAAAATCTAAACGAGCTACCTTTATTGAGATCAAAGAGAAGGTTCAGAGGAGGGTACAAGGTTGGTAGCGCAACCCTACAGAGTCTCATATCAGAAATCCATTCCATTCTAAATCAGTATTGGTGGGGAGAACATGGTAATGAGAGGCGTATGGCATGGGTGAGCTGGGATACTGTGACTAGACCAAAGGCTGAAGGAGAGCTGGGGCTCAAAGATCTCAAAGGAGTCAATTGGCAGGTAGGCCCCGAAACCACAATCAGCATTCTTCACTAACCATGGCTCCCTTTCACATTGGCCAGGAGCAAGCTCACATCCTCCAGAATCACAGGCTTTTCTAGGTTAAGGACCTGCAAACCCAACACAGAATGGAATCAGACACTGATTGAACAAGTCTTTCCTCTTGAAACAAGTCTCAAAATTCAATCAATCAAAATAGGAGATGAAGATAAAATTCAATGGGCCCTCAATAGTTGAAAGTGTTATGACGTAGCATCAGGATACCAAATCACATACCAGCAAAGGGTTCCGCCAGAATCAGCAGCCTCTTCCACCGAAGCTCAAACCAGTATCTCTGAGCTTTCTTTCTTCAAACATTTCGTTTCTTTCCCTTTCTAAGCAACTTTACTCTTTTCGTTTTATTCTAGCAAGATTGTTTAATGCTAGAAAGTTTTTTGAGAGATCCCCAATCTTTCATTATTGTTGTTCGGGAATGGATTCTCTCCCTTGTGAAAAAAAATTGAGAGTCTAAAGTGTGATTTTTAATTTTTTAATATTTTTTTTATATTTATTTTTATCCCACTTATAAAATTAATGATGAAAAATCACATTTTATTTTTTTAATTGTTAAAAAGAATTGAGAGAATTTATTCCCATTATTGTTCTATCCTATGACTTGGACCCATGCCACAGCTTTTTTTTTTGTTACTATTAAATAAATTCCTTATCTTTGAAGAAAAAAAAACATAAATATTCTTTTTTAATTATACTAGCAGTGATTGTAAATGTATAATAAAATATGTTCTTCCACAATTACGTTGTCAGTGACCATAAAATTGAGATAAAAAAAAATTGTTTCTTACTTCGCAGAAAATAAGTATAAAATTTTGAGATAATGTACAAAAATATAAATCTTCTAAAATGAAGTAAAATAAAAAATAAAAAATAATTAATTTGTCAAATATTTTAAAAAATTAATAAAGCGCTCAACCACCCCCTCCACCAAAGAAAAATTAACGAGAACCAATAGAACTATAGAAGATAGAAAAATTCACCTTAAGCATAAAACCATTCTTTTGAAAACTTACAGGAGTGGTCGATCAAACTGATTTAACCAAAAACTAGAGTTTAATTTTAATTTAATCTTTAAACAAACCATTTTTATCAAAGAACCGATGAATCGAAGAATAAAAAAGTTGACCGTAAACTAGTGAATTGGATTTAAGATGTAGGTTCTAAATCCTAAATCCTAATTATATACAATTTTTTGGATAGATTGTTTGTCTAAGCTTTATATAAAAGAAATAAAAAAATAATTAATATTTTTCGAATAATTTAAGAAATAAATAAATAAATAAATGTATATGTAACTTGTATCATCATGGAACTTGCGAATATTTTTGCTATCTCTAGTTTGTAACTAATAATAACTTGAGGGGTTTTTCTTTTCATGGTATTTTCTAGGCCAAAAGATTAAGAATTAAACTGTAGCGGATTTGAGTTTTATTTAAAGGTCTGTCGTTGGTCAATAAATTATTGCATGTACAAGATAAAATTCGAATGCCCAATACTTAAACGGTTGAGTAAATTGATTATTCGACCAATCCAAGTTGGTTACTTGAGCTGTTTAATTAACTCGGTTTGTTAATTATTTTTTTTATATGATTATATCAAAGCAAACACATCAATTGGAGTTTCACAAGTCAACGTGGCTTTACTTTGCTTTTATCGAAGCAGCAGGTATATATAAGGGACACATTCAAGATCAGAGCCATAGGTAGGAGAAAACAAATTATATTTAAAAAAAAAAGTTTAGAGTTGGATGGAGTCAGTAGGCAAAAGTAATAGGGAAATAGTTGTGGTGGTGACGATGTTTCTTTCAGTTTGTTTAGTGTGTTATTGCGATGGCAGTGTAATCGTATCGAAAGATGGGAACGGAGATTACAAAAGTGTGAGTGAAGCAATTAAGAATGCTCCAAAGTTGAGTGAAAGTGTTTACACCATTCATGTTCGAGCTGGTACTTATGAAGAGTATGTTGTTATTCATCATGACAAGACCAATATTAAGCTTGTTGGAGATGGTCCTCGCCACACTAAATTAGTTGCTTACCAAGGTTCCACCATAGGTATGTATTTTCATTTTATTTTTTTTATTTATTTATTTGCTCCCATCATTTCAACTTCAACAATTATTTAAAAAAAAAAAAAAGATAAAAATTACTCATGATAGAATAGATTAGAATGAAGACTTAAAATTCAAATCAAACATGCATGAAAGAGTAACTACTAATTATGATACTACATTGTTTCCTTCCTTTTTTTTCTTCTTCTTCTCCTTATTCAGCTCTATGCTTACTATTTGTAATATTTTAATACAGTGGGAGCATATGTGATGATTCACCTAAAAAATCAATATGTAAATAAGACGGTGAAAATTTACATATAACTGGTTTTGTGTGAAGTTAATATTTAAAAATTATTAAATAATTTAATAAATTTAATTAAATCATCATTTAATAATTTTCAATTATCAATTTTATATAAAAATGATTGTACATAAATATTCAATTTGAATTTTGTGGTACAAATTGATGTGCGT
>NC_029772.3:3259039-3261771 GCF_000817695.3 Arachis duranensis
TTTTAAAATTTTAATAATATTTTTTGAAGTATTATAACTACTGTAATTAACCACCGTATACGCATACTAGAACGAGGATAAGGTGCGTCTGCAAGGCCTAGTTTGATTTTAGGGTTTTGTGATAATAAGTAATTCAATTAACTCCTCTTCTTTTAATCTTGAGTTTTTAAAGCCTTAATTTTTTGGTAACAATAAAAAGATAATGTAGGTCTAATGGAGGTATAAATGCTAAGGGTAATTTGGAGGGATGTTATACCCGCCTACCAAAAGTTTAAAGAATATTGAGATGATCATTTTAATTTTAAAATATAAAAAATTATAATTTTAATTTTAATAATACTTATATAGTTATCTTAATTACTGTATTATAGTCCTATTAGAATCTATCAATTGACATTTATATTGCAATCTAATCTATCTATATACACAAAAGTTAATAAGCTATTCATACAGGTGGAAATTCAGATAAAGTCGACTTCATGTGAAGTTAATACTTCAAAATCGTTAGATAATTTAACTGATTTGATTAAATTTTCATCCAACGACTTTTAGGTATCAATTTCACGTGAACTCGACTTCATTCAAGGTATAGGTATAGAAAACAAGTACATGCAACCCCAACTTAACAACTACCGTTAGACTAAGGAATTAACCTAACAACGATAACCTTTTCTTTTTTGTATTTTAAATTTGGGTAGTTGACAACCTACCACACAAATAATTGTAACCTACTTCGTCTTATCAGATATTGGTTGCCAACTTGCTAGCTGCTGAATTATTGATCGATCTACTTATATAGTAACTATACTTCTACAGTGATCTATATATATAGTGGCATCATCATGGTTAATAGACTTTAAAGTAGTATGGTTTCCATTATGTAAAAGTTAGAGCTTAATTTTGATATATGTTGATAATGTAAAATTTTTTATGTAGTCTTACCATTATATTTGTTTTTTGAATAATTATTGATATTATAATAAAAATAATTATTTTTAATAATGTGATATTATGTAATTAAATACACGTATAAAATTATTTTACACGTGTAGTACATCAAAATTAAATTTGTAAAATTTTATGTCTATAATAAACACATTTTTTTATCTTAAAAAAGAAAAGATTTGTGGACTTTAACTAATAATGTTCAAAAATAAAAAGAAATTAAAAAACAAAAAATTGAAAACCCTTTTTAGTCCTGAATTCTCATATATAAAATGTTTACATAATTTTGAATAAATTATTTTATTAATTTATATAATTTTATTAATTTTTTATTATTTAAAGTTTTTAATTAAATTTTTATATTAGATAAAAAAACAATCAACTAGTAACTAATCACCTTGGAGTTTACTCTTCTTTCTTGACAAAAGGAAGAAAACACGTTTTATTATGTATTTATAGAGTCGTAATTAACAGATTTTTAGTTAGCATATAACTAATTCTTATACTAATTATATAAAATCCAATCATTTATATGTATATTGGTTTTGTCATTTTAATATAAATATGAATTTAATTTTAATGTATTGACAATGTAAAACATTTTATTCTGTCATATAATTATATCTATTTTTTTATGATCATTCATATTGTTAATGTAAAAGATAGTTATTTTTATTGACATGCGTAAAATTATTTTATATTACACAATACATTAATATAACGCGTAAAAATAACTATCTTTCACATGAAACTGCGTATATAATCATTCAAAAGAACCAATATGATTTTTGGATAAAAGGTTTTAATTAAACTCATATTTAAATATATTATTTTATAAAAAAATGTTAAGTGAACAAATAACTTTTTTAACCACTAACCAAATTTTCTTTGCACTAAACTCTTAAAAGAGAAAAATGATTGAGTTGGCGTATGTAACTATGATCAGATATTCATGGAGAAGGGTTCATGGCGGAAAGCATAGCATTTGTGAACTCAGCGGGTCTAAAAGCAAGCGGAGCAGTAGCCGTACGCAACGAAGCAAACAACACCGTCTTCTACCGATGTTCCATCGACGGTTACCAGGACACTCTATGGGCAGTTTCCGGCCGGCAGTTCTACAAGAACTGCGACATCTACGGCACCGTCGACTTCATCTACGGCGCCGCCGCCGCCGTCTTCCAGGACTGCATGCTCTACGCCAGATACCGTGATCACGTGACATTCACCGCTCAGTCACGTGACGATCCAAATGACAATAACTCCGCCTTCACTTTCCAGAGATGCAACTTCACGATGTCTCCAGAAGATTCCATTTCGCATGCTAAGTCGGAGGTGCATGCGACTTTGGGCCGGCCATGGAGGCCGTACTCGACGGTGGCTATACTGCAGTGCTTTATTGACTCTATTGTTGGGCCCGCGGGCTGGGAAGAGATGCCAGGGCAGCCCACTGATAGGGTTACGTATGTGGAGTATGGGAATGTTGGGCCTGGAGCTGGTACGGACGGGAGAGTGAAGTGGCCTGGTGTTAGAGTGCTTCATCGACCAGCTGAAGCACAACGTTTCACTGCTTCCCATCTCTTGGATGCTGACTCCTGGATTCCATCCACTGGTGTTCCTTATGACAATGGATTCTAGTTAGTTAGTTAGTTAATTCTATTTTCTTTTACTACCCGCTTTTCTGTTCTTTCCTTCTCGTTTTGTATGTGCCTTTAATTATTTGTGCTTAATTATCTTCTCAACTGTAATATTAGTGTTTGCTATATTTACCCTTTTAATTCATCAGATCA
>NC_029772.3:3261910-3269019 GCF_000817695.3 Arachis duranensis
AGAATGACTAATCCATTGCGATATTAAACTCTATTTAAGGTATTTATATATTTTATAAATTAGAAATGTTAATCATGGCAAAAGTACTTAAGAAAAAAAAATACTTTTTTTTATATACCGACTCACTAGCTACTTAGCCTGGTTTAAAATAAGTAAAGTCCAACCAACAGATATTATCTGGATCAACACCTACCCAATCTCATAAAGGTCGGGAACGACATGTTATACAAGCTTTACTTACCCGAATCAGTAATTAATCCCTACAATCTTTTTTACTCATCTAAAAAGGAGATCTCAACAACTTTCCTAACAAAAAGGAATGGTTATCCAGGCCACTATTAAAAATGAAATTACTCTAAAAAGTTGTTATTAACCTTACATATATAGCTATAAATATTCTGACACCCTCAGATATACTTCGAATCCAATCTACTAAAAACTAGTCTAAAATTTTTGCTAACTTAAGTATCGGAGTCCCTCGTAAATACCACCCCCACTTTCATCAAGACGTCGAATGACGACACCATAGCCGCAAAAGACATCGGACGAATCACCCAAAAGCATTCGAAATTCATGTTCAAACAAAAAACAATCCAATTTTAAGTAAACTTCAGAAGAACTCCTAATTCCAAAAGTATCGATTTTTGTTATTTCTATATAATTATTGTCAAGTATAGTTGTCTACTAATATAATCTTACAAGTAGCATTTCTCTTTTATGAAACTATAATCCCATCTTTTGAAGGTTGATATAATAACAGAAATTGTTGTAGGCTAGTGCGGTTTTCATACAGCATGTAAATGATCAGAAATTGCTATAGACAGTCACAGATTATGTTAATATATTCTCTAAGGTAATTCGCTGCATCCTGTAGCGAATTATACACATGTTTATAAATGGTATATGAGCAACAAGTATATTCTCTCTTATGTTGGGGTATATAGAATTTGTTTTGGTTTTTCGCTGGATCCTTTATTCGGGTAGGCCAAGAACTAATTCATCGTTATGACTAATCTATCGTCATGCACAAGATGAAATTTAAATCTTCAATACGAATTAATGAACTAATAACTAGACTAACTTAACTTAATTAATTTGTGACATGAATTAAAATTAAGTTATTTATTAAATTTTTTTATAATGGACTTACTACTTTAAACAAAAATAAAATAAATAAAATAAAAAAGTTCTAATCTAATCTACAAAATAAATTATTTTATTTCTATATTATTTATTTAGTTGGTACTTTTTTTCTTTAATTTTTTTAAATTTAATTGTTAGGATTAATTTTTTTAATCCACATAGAAGTTAAGAATTTTACTAATAACATTGTGATATTAATAGCAGTAACATATTTAACTTAATCCTGAATAAGCTCCAAATTAAATAATTAACATATTTCATTTTGTCAAGTATTATATTTTCTTACATCTTAATATAAAAAAATAGAGAAATATTGATTTGATTGTTATATCAAAATAAAACCATTTAAAAAGTTTATACGATTTTTTTATCAAAATAAAACTATTTATAATAGGGATTTTTTTATATGTTACCACTTTATTTTTATTATTAAATTTATATTTAACATTGTGTGTGGTATAAAGTCTTAATTTTAATTCTATTTTTTTCACTTGTGATTTTGTTTTTATATAGCTTGCTATTTTTTTATAGTACAAGTTCTAGACCCCAACAAAATATACATGACACACATTTCACATTTATTTTCTATTTTCACATACCATATCTTACACAATAAAATACTGAACACTAACTGGAATTTTTTTTATTTAAATTAAATAAATATAGTATGTATCGAAATAAATAAACGTTGAAGAATTTACCAAAATACATCGTCAGTAATATTTCAGACACAGAGGGTCTTTGGCCAAAATGGCCACATCTCGGGTGCATTGACCCCGTTCTATGATACGGCATCTGCGAGTCATATCTCGGGTGCAACCGTGTTATGAACATAAGCATATATCGGATACACTGCATCCGAGATACGCATGTGTTTTTATTTGGGTCAGTGCATCCGAGATATGCGCGATGTTACGGGCCCATTTTTTATATATAACATTACAATATTTTCGCAAAAAAGCATATACCAAAATGGATAAACAAGTACAGTCATACATGACTTATGCACTAAAAAGAGTCATATATGTGCTGGAGATCTAAACATAAGTAATGAGAAAAATACATAATAATAATGGTAACTAACGCCGTTCGGCGACAGGATCCAAATGGTGTCCAGTCCAACATCCAGGAAGACGAGACACCCTGAGAGGACGGTATGGACGAGGACGAGCAACTGGTTGGCTGGCAGTGGATGGTAGCCGCTGGTGTGGTGGTGGAGGAGCTGTTACAATCATGAGAGGAGGCGTAGGAGGTGGTGGCCAGACAGAACCGGACAAAGGTGGTGGTGGTAGAGATGGAGCTGATAGTAGGGTGATAGAGTAGAACCAGACTGGTGTGGTGGTAGAAGAGGAGCCTGGTAACACCTTGGAGGAGCTGAACCATACTGTGTGGATACACCGCTCGATGTCCCAGTTGGTATCCTCTCTCCGGTGGTGATAACGGCTGGCCAAGTCATCCCTCGCATCACCAGTCGCCCCAATGATTTGGAACATTTCATCGATGTTTATCTCAACATTGGATCCAATGTCGAACTGGGGCTAGTCCCAAGCAGTGACATCAGCGGAGTGGTGACTGGGGATGGAGGTACCCAGCATAAGCCTCGTAGCCACGTCAGCCTCATGGTCAGTGAACAATGCATCGGACGACTGCCCTACATGTGCATCCGGAATGTCAACTTCAGGTATATATACTCATGTCATGCGTACTCAACCTCTGGACATCATCGCGAGGTTGCCTCTTCACCCGTCGCCTTTGATCTGGGACATCCCATGGTAACTGTATTTCATCTTTGTGACTAGGGGCTGCATGGAGGATATCAGTCGGTGGGACTGCTGCTCTGGAATTGGCCAGGATGTCATCACCGGAGAGATGTATGACTCTGTAATATTGCTGCCACCAGGCAAAGTACTCCTGTGTCGGGCGAAGGTCTGGATGACCATCGATGGTAACCAAGTGTTGTTCTTGGTAATGGCCTCTGAATAGGTCGCACCACTCACGGTGCTGGTCTGGCCGCCAGGTGTCATCTCCCCTGGTCGTCTTGAAAAGGTGCTCATCGACGTTCACTGGGTCTGCTGGCCTGTGCTGCTTCCCCCTAGCTGCCTCTTCACTCTGTCAACGTGATGGAACTCGACAAAGTGAAAGCAAACGATAGGGACGACAACCTTTCATGTATAAAGCTCTGCGTCACCCATGAGCCCGTCCGGCGTAATTTGACGTAGCTCTTCATCGTTGTACGGTGTACATCAAAATTGTTGACATAACATTTAAGGACATTCATTAATTAAAAAATATACCAATGCATGAAAAAAAATACATAAATCAGACTCTATCATACCTGCTTAAATGTCAGTGTATCGATATCACAACGCAAACTCAGCATCCTGCCATCATGACGATCTCTGCTCTGCTGCCCTAACCCTGCCAACCTATATAGATCAAAGATAGTCTTACAGAATTTCATTAATTATATTCTAACCTATATTACGTGTCTATTACATGGTAAGTTACAAATTAATTACAACATACACATACCTGGAAGCAAGTGGGAACCTGACGACATCGTAACCCGTCGAACTAAAATACGGGAACCTATGGTAAATCCACGATATAAGAAGCGGTATACACCCTGTAATGTCCATCACATCACGTGATGCTGCGATGCACAGCGAGTGATAAGTATGACAGAGCAGTGCAGACCCCATGACAACTGGCTGTATCGATCGAAATCCTCCAGCAGCGGTAGCCATCTTAACGCACAAGTGTAGCCGACTTGTCCGTGAATAGAAAGCCCCCAATCAGCATCATCAAGTAGCATCGGGCATACTGACGGAGAGTCTCCGAGGCTGCCCCATTAGGAATATGTGCCACTCGGTTCTTGAGCCACGTCATCCTGACCGCAAACCCCTATTTCCCTCCCTCCGACTGTGGCAGCGGCCTGGCGCCCAATAAATCCTCAACCCACTCCCATGTCAGGTGTCCGTGACTCTCCAGTAGTGTGCAGTCCAATGTGGTAGGCAACATCCTGAAGTGTAATGCTAGCCTCACCCCACGGAAGGTGGAACGTATGGGTTTCTGGCCTCCACCGCTCGACAAATGCAGAGATCAAAGAATTGTCAAACATAAAATCCCTCAAATCTACTGCATGCCTAAATCCATCCTCCCTTATATAGGACAATAGGATGGGTGGCGACAGGAGACCGAGTGTCACACGGCGTGGCAAAAGTAACCGTGATCTTTGCAATTTCTAAAACAGATAACTAATACATATTAATTACATCTAAACCATTAATTGTCCCTAAACATTACTAAAACTTATAACACACCTACATAAGCATTTACATTATATGTAACAGATACTTATATTCTAAGTCACTAAAGACTAAGAATCTAAACCTATTACTAACTAACAATAAAAAAGGTTAAACTACTAACCTCAGAGTCCAACACTCCAACTACGTGCCAAGTGTTATTCAGTCTATTGATGTCTCCTTCGCGGACATATTGTCGATGGGCCATATTGACAAGCGGATAAATGTCGGTCAAGAATTACCAAAAAGTTTTTTTCCAAATCAACGTCGCAAAGTATAGTCTCAACCGACGAGATTTTCGCTAGTCAAAGTTAAAATGTGTGTCACAAATAAAATCAATAACCGGGAGTAGATTTCCGAGTCGTTTTTCCTAGGAGTTGACACAAGATACACATCATTGGTTAGGATTTCCTTGGGATTTTTGAAGTTGAGAGCAAGAAAAATAAATAACTAGAAATTAGAACAATAAATAACTAGCAAGAATTGACAATTAATCAATATAAAAGGTCTTGGTTAGGGGTGAGAATCGGAATTTCTATCCTCATTGTCTTTCCCAAGTGTGATGGTAAAGGCTCATCGCTCTTACTTAGTTAACCTCTAACAATTGAAGGAAAGTCAAGTGAATACAATTAACTTTAGCTCACAAGTCCTAGTCACTTCATGAGAGAGACTAGAGTTTGTGAGATTCAAGCTAATTAGCAATCTTCAATTACCAATCAACACTTAGTATAACAATTCAAGAGGCTCCAATTACTTAACCCCAAACCAAGCAAGGAAATCTACTACATGATCATAGATGACATTTCCTCAAACACTTAGTGAGCAAAGATAAAAGACATGATGAAAGCGAGAAAATAATCTAATTCAAGTTACCACTAACAATTATCAACAATAACAAAACAAGCAATAACAATGAATATGGAAATAACTCAATGCATTAATAAAATTCAAGATTAACAAGATTCAAATATGAGTTTAAGATAACCAAATTGAAAATATTACTAAAGGAATTAAAGAAGAAAACTATAAGGAAAATAACTAAGAGTGAAGGTAGTAGCAGTTTCTCTCAAGATCCAATTGAAAGTAAACTAAGAAAACCAAAATCCTAGAGAAAAGTAAGAGTTTCTCTCCCTAGAATTCAAAAACTAATCAAAAAACTAAAATTAAAGTGAAAAGTGTCTGTCCCCGCTCCATCCTCAGCCTCTTGTCTTCATTTTCGGACTTGAAACTGGGCCAAAAGCAGCCCAAAAATTGTCCCCAGCGTATTCCCTTTACTGAGGCACGTGACACTCGCCACGCATACGCGTCGGGACCAGCTTCTCCAAACTTCAATTTCTTGTGTTCTTTCCTCTTTAGCATGCTTTCTCTCCATCCTCCATGCCATTCCAGCCCTATAACCCTGAGATCACTCAACAAATGCATCACAACATCGAATGGTAATATGAGAGGATTAAAAATTAGTAATTTAAAGGCCTAGGAAGCATGTTTTCAATCATAGCACAAAATTTGGAAGAAAACTTAAAAACATGCAAATCATATGGATAAGTGTGAGTAAAGTTGATAAAATCCACCCGATTCGATCCAAAATAACTCATAAAATAGTGGTTCATCAAATCTCCCCACACTTAAACGTTAGCATGTCCTCATGCTAAACTCAAGAGAACCAAAAGAGTGAAGGAAAAATGGTAGGACTTATGCAATGCAACCTATCTATATGAATGCAACTACATGCTAAATGCTTCTACCTACTTGGTTGAAAGTAGATCAACCTCCAAGAATATATGAACAAGTAGGGCTAGATCATGTGATGATTCATGAATTCCACTAATTCAAATCTCAAGAATGAAGTTCAAATAGTACTGCAAGAAGAAAGCTCATGAAAGTCGGGAACACGGATTGATCATCGAACCCTCACCGGAAGTGTATGCACTCTAATCACTCTAGTGTTCGAGGGTCGATTCTCTCGATTTTCTACTAATCCTGCTTTCTAAAGGTTGCTCTTCTTCTACCAATCAACAAAAATTTTATGCATGAATACACAAAACTAGTGATCCTGCGGACCGGGCTCCCGACCAAAACAAGCGATACAGTTCTCCTCCAAAACTGGTGACTGTTGTCTATTCTACCTGTGACGGGCTCCCCATTAACCGGGATGCCAAGTATATGTGTCACGTCTTCCAGCATCACTGTTACTTCGCCGACTGGAAGGTGAAACGTGTGGGTTTTTGGCCTCCATCATTCCACCAATGCACTCAAGAGTGCAGAATGGTCTCTCATTTCGCCTACTCGCGAAACGTGTTGAAACCCAGTCAATGCTAGAGTCACTGCACTACCTCGTTAAAAGTCTCTGGCGAATCCAATTTTCTATAGACAACAAATTCCTAATAGTCTGCAAAAAGAAAAATGATAATTATTAATATTACTTCATAATTATAATTAGTGTTAACAATAACATTAATAAAAGTATTAATGACAACCAGCGACAACAATAACTATCACAATAATAATCATAATAATAAATTCTAAATAATAACAATTAATAACTTATTCAAACAACAACAACAACAACGTAGTAGTAATAATAATAATAATAAAATTTTTAAAAATAATACTCTGTTAATAATCTATTAATTATTATAGTTATTATTATATTAAAAA
>NC_029772.3:3269085-3303704 GCF_000817695.3 Arachis duranensis
TAGTATTATTATCTTAATAAATAATAATAATAATAATAATAATAAAATTAACAATAAAATTATTAGTTAAAATATAAATAAAGAACATAGAAATAAATATATTTATTCATCATAAAATAAAAAAAATACTTACCTATTGAGAATGATCCAGATATTTAATAATGTATTTCTCAGATAAGGTAAAATTACGAACTATTTTTTCTTCCTCCCTCACTGAAACCCTAAATCTTCACTGTGTTCTTCCTCCCACACTTACCCCTTTCACCCCTCAATGCCAATCCTTTCACTCTCAAAACACCCTCACCACCATAGTATAAGTCAAATGGTAACTTCTTCACGACCTGCGTTTTGCTTTTAAAGACGCGCTGCATCACTCTCTTCAACACGTGTCATGCATGGAGGGGGAAGGTTGTCAATCGCAACTTGCGATTTGCATGTCCGGCTTGCCAAACACAACCTGCGTTTATAATTTTTAAGCTGGTCAAAGTAGTAGGTTATGTCTGCATGCAAGAGGTAGGGACACGTTTCGAGACTTTCTTCTCGTTCCCTGCCAAACGCAAGCTACGTTTTGCAATTGCATGCAGCTTTTATGTTTTTTGTTCAAGTCAAAAAATAACCTGAATTTTGCAGGTTACTGACTATAACAGATCCACATATATAGATTACATACCATGCAACAATATATCTGGAGATCACCATTTTTACTTCCATTAATTAATTAATTTCTGCTTACCTAAGAATAATGTTTTTCTTTAAACAATAATTAATGGGGAGAATTTTTATATCCTTTTCTATGGATTTTTTAAATGTATTTTAACATCTTTATAAAGTAGTCACTTTGCTGGCAATATCTACAATTTTTTATTTAATAATTTATATAATAATAAAAAAATTATTTTTATTATTTTTCGTGAGTTTTTAGGAATTTTTTATTTTAATAAATAAAAATTAAATGTATTAATTACCGATTTAAATAATTTTAAAAATTATTACCAAAATTCGTCGCCTTTTCTTATTTCGTTTACACTGTGAACGAGATGGGTGTAAATGAGATACGTGTAAAGTCATCTCGTCCACATTGTAAACGAAATATGGCTTGGTGACGGCTATATATATAACTTGTTTACAACATTTGACTGGGCGCTAGTTTGAACTTTTCAACTACTTTCTCCTCCCTTCTACCCATTTCTAAGCATATAATTGATACTTATGACGATGGCGCACCCAACTGGTAACGACAGAGACATCAACAGGCTGAACGAGATTTTGCATTACGACAGGGCAGCCGACTTTGCGGTTAGTTTTAATTTATTGTATTTTAAAAAAATCCTATATAGATAAATGTGTGTATGTAGCTATGGTTATGGTAGTAGTGAAGAAGTAGAATATAGTTTATATAGTTAGTATGCAATAGGGTACTGGTAGAAATTTAAAACTCTTTTTTATTTCACTTGTCTTATGTTGTTACTAGATAACTATTAGTTTGGAACACTATCTAATTTACCCTTTTTAATTTTATAATTAAATTTTTTTTATATCAAATATAATAAAACTTACAGAATAAGATTTTGTAAAAAATATGCAACTAAATTTGTTATTATTTCCGCAATCACTTGTATGTGATGCGCACGATGGCAGAAATGGGCAAGTATCGTGTACCCTTCAAGACGGCATTGATGCATTTGGATAGATTTGTAGTCATGTGACCAAACCGCCTACCACTGTTGCAGTGTTGGAGCCATATCTCTTTGTTGAAATGACCAGCCCAGTCCGCCATCGACAGGAACACTCCCCTCAAGGCCTCTTTGGACTGTAAGCGGCTTTTATAAGATATTTCTTGCCCTCGGCTGACTTAAAACGAGTCATGAAGTTAGCGGCCATGTGTCTAATGCAGTAAGCGTGGAACGCCCTCAGAGGATGCCAACCACTATCATCGGCACTGAATGCAGCCATGATGGCCTGCGATCTGTCGAAGATAACAAGCAGACCTTCCCGTGGGGTGACATAGCGTCTCAGATTAGTTAAGAAGAACGACCACGACTCGGTACTCTCAGACTCCATAATGACAAAAGCAATAGGTAGGATATTGTTGTTGCCATCTTGTGTCACCGCTATAAGCAACACCCTACCGTATCTGCCATACAGATGCGTGCTATCGACGGAAACAAACGGCCCTCAATGCTTGAATGTCTCAACACAGGAAGGAAACACCCCAAATACTTTATTGAACATGCTGCAATTGCATACCAATCGGTGCCCATCGTAGTACGATACGGCCCGTAGCTCACAAAGAGTCCCAGGGAAGCAACTCTGCAGCGCCTGAAGTAGCTTCGGTACCTTGTTGTATGACTCCTCCTAATTCTCGTAGATCTGAGCAATTGCCTTCTGTTTTGCCATCCAAACCTTTCTGTAGGAGGATTTGAAGTGACAGCCCTGCTGGACCGTACCTTGTAGGACAGGGATATTGACAGAGGGGTTGGACTGTATCAACGGCAAGATGACCTTACAGATGAGACTGCTATCCAACTGTCGATGGTCCTGAGACATGGTGGGTGCTAAACAACTGTGAACACCTCCCTCCGAACCTCTCTGACAGAATAAAATAGCGATGTTTAGGTGGTATGCATTGAAACTCTGTAATCTGTAAAAACCATAAATGACTAAGTACAGTTCGATAAATCTTGAACTCACCAGTATCCGAGGTTCTGTCGTAAGGCAATACGGAGATTCCATGGACAACCATTTCCAACTTAACGGCATTGCATATGGTACTTTAGTCGATCGGATTTCGATCACCCGGTACTCTGCACTCAGGCAAATACTGTGATTTTTCACACCCTGCATCATTGCATCTCGGCATTTGAATCTGTGGCCGACCCGAAACTCTACCCCACCTTCTAGATTGTAATCCTCCTTCCCCGTGCTGGAAAACGGAGTTCTCTCATGTATGGCGTCCAGATCCAACATGTGACTTGGTACATCGGATAGCGCTGGAATTGGGTTGGGGGGAGGGGGGAGGCAAAAATAGCGCACAGCTGCCTGAACGGGTGTCTCTGGTACAGACTCCTTGTCATCACCCCCTCGGAAGAATCACTGTCGTCACTATCGGCAACATACTCCTCGTCAGAGTCTTCCTTACCCACCTCTATATCCTCCACTGGAATGGCGACATGAATAGGTGGTGGTGCGAGAGGTCGGTCGTCCTGTACGTAGGTCGAGTGAACAAAACTACCGCCACCAACATCTCCAAACTCGGCAGAAAGCTCCATCACTTGCTCCGCGCATGATTCTCCCATGGATGTCGAACATCAGTCGCACATGCTCGTCCCCTATAATCCGAAATAGTCGAAACCGGAACATTTCATTATCCAGCGGTGCCAGCAACCTATAACCCACCCTTCCAACCTCCCTCATTTTGGTGCCTCCAAGGTTGCTCAATATCAAACTCTTCAACTCGGACAACAAACTCACACGTTGAGTATGCAACAGAATCGAATTCTCACACTCAAATATCACCCCATTGTCGCCATTTCTCATACGACAATTAGGGTAAACACACATAATCTATGTATACGCTATTACTGGCCATTATTGCCTTCCTTTTGTGAAAAAACGGAATAGAAGAAGATTTGAAATGAATATGGAGAATCCCAAGTGTTAGACATCCTTTTATAGCTGTTGAAAAATTGTTTACACATATCTCGTTTACACGGTGAACGAGATGACTTTATACGTATAAACGAGATATACACGTATTACGTTTACGTATCTTATCTCGTTTATACTCTAAACGAGATACGAGTAAAATAATCTTATTTATACAGTAAACAAAGTAAAATAAAGCAACGAATTTCGATAATAATTTTTAAAATTATTTAAATTCGTAATTAATTCATTTAATTTATTTATTAAAATAAAAAATCCGAGTTCTTGAGAGTAGTTTCGCAAGTTGGTTTCATAAGAATTAGTGGAGTAGCAGGCAAATAGTAACGAGTGGATAGGGATAAGATCGAGGAGGGATGCCACGTGGCATTGAAGAACTTCTTGTGCAGAATGAAATGAATGAGTCTCCAATTATGTGCAAATGTGCAATGGCTGCTATTCCATCAGGATGGTGTGCGGCCCACACAAGCATCCGCATCGAGAAGAAGCGGTTACCTTTCTTGAGAGTGGGAGCAAAACTGTGTGTGCGGTGCTGCAGTGATGGCAGTGAGAAGGAGGAGGAGAAGAAGAAGAGGCTGTCTGAGCAGTCTTCGTGGGAAGCAAAAGACGCACAAGGCAGAGACTATCTTTACAGGCTCGGCAAAGAGGCCGATAACATGAACATCGCCGTCGGCCAACGTGCCGGCGTCATCGACTCCCTCTTCGTCGGCGATTTTCTCGGCAAGGACTCCGACATTGTCTTTGATTATCGCCAAAAGGCCACCAGGTCCTTTGAGTACCTTCAGGGCGATTATTACATTGCTCCTCTCTTCATGGTAACTAACCAACTAACCGCCATTTTCAGTAAAGATCCTCTAAAACGAAGATTCACTCTAGACTTTAGATCTCTGAATTCAATGTCAAGTTCTATTTTTAGAACCTTGCTTTAGAGATCACGTACTTCACCAAATGTATTTGTTTATAAATATTTTTAACTAATTTTCAATGTATATTCTGTATTTTAACATGAATTTTGTACGAATCACTGATTCGATGGTTGATATTTTGTGATCACGGAGCATGGTTCTCTAAACATAAATGAAAGAAAAGATAGAAACATCGAATTTGATTTGCATTGGCCTTTTCATTTTCAATATTTCATTTATGTTTTCACTTAGTGTTCACAAAATTAAAACATTGAAAATGGAAAAACCAACCAACGAAGCCTTTAAGATTTTTCTTGTTCATATTCTCATGAGTACATACCATACCCCCTTAGTAGTAGATAAAATAATGGATAAAAAATGATATATACATATTAAATCAGCTACGGTATATTTTAGTATAAATACTAACCTTAGACAAGCCAAATTGTCATCCCTTCACTTCATCGTTGATTGGTTTCCTTTTTTATATATTGGATGGTATTTAATTTTTTCAGGTTCTCTTGACTTTCTTTTGACAGGACAAAGTTGGTAAGTTCTCTGAAACTGGGTCTTCATCAACAAACTCTCATTACTCATTCATTTTGAAGCAATATAAGACAGATTGGTACACCATTTATTTTTCTCTTTCCTACAAGTGATTCAGACTTGAAAATAGTCAATACTCAATAGTACTATTACTATTATGATTTATATGAATATATCTTCTTCATGCTGGAATCCGTGAGATAAGTGTATATTTTGTTTAAAGGAAATTTACACTTAGTTGCTTGCAATAACTCAAGTGTTTATGACTTTATGATGATTGCTCCTCCACTATTAAATTTTTCTAATTTTGAAGTGATAATTGTACCCAAAGATGGACATTATTGTAACATTTGTTTTTCCTATGTATGCAGTATGTCACATTGTGAAGAACTACCTTGCTCATCTCCTCAATACTAAAGTTCCTTTGATTCTAGGTATATAACAAACTAAAAAAATACAAATCAATCTTCCTGTTAACTTATGTAAAATGCGAAATAAAGTAAAACAATATTGGCTACACAGTTTCTTTTTTGGGATTTGTAGTCAGTTTGTGCTGCTAGTGAAGGTACCAAATTTTAAACTGGCAGATATTTGGAACAAAGAGATTATTATCTTTTCCTTAAAAAAGAAAAACTTTCTTTTCTTGGGAATGTGATATTGATATTCCCTAGCTTGATTATTTAGTCTAGTATTAGTTCACACTACTCAACTCAAACTGAATCAGGGTGAAAAGGTAAAACATATGTATAAAAGAGAGTGATTTCCTCATTCTATTTTAAATTCACCTGCATTTTTTTTTCACATTCTTTCAGGTATCTGGGGAGGAAAAGGGCAAGGGAAATCATTTCAAACAGAACTTATATTTCAGGCTATGGGAATTGAACCTGTAATTATGTCTGCTGGGGAACTAGAATCAGAGAGGGCTGGTAAGTTGTTTCTTTTACACAGTTTTTCATTCATTAATAATTTCTTATTCCAAACACTACATATTTGAAGAACTACCTGAAAATTCTAGATAATATTTATTTTTCATTATTTCTTACCTTTAGTAGAATATGTATAATTATGAATACATATACATGTACAGTTTCTTTGAATTCACCATCCTACTTTTCTTAACAGGAGAGCCAGGAAAGCTGATTCGTGAACGCTATAGAACGGCATCTCAAGTGGTCCAGAATCAAGTTAGGAGTTTTAAAGTTTTCAGTATGTCTTGGTTTTTTATGATAAATTTTTCTTTATAAATTATACTTTATACTTTATGTGATCGATTATGGAACATTTGGCATTGGAAAGATAATGTTCTATTTTCTTTCAAAAGAAGTTGAATGCTATGATTGTATCTTCCGAGGTAATGTGGAATTGTTGCATTAAGCCTTCATGTTTAACATATGCTGATGTTATGCACAATCAATTGAATGTAAATAACAAAGAAAGGAAGCTGAACATGACTCACTGAAGTCTGATATGTCCAGTCCAATGCTCTGCTAATTTGGCTAAAATAGTCTTAAATTGTTTATTCCAGTTTTACCTCATAGCTCTAGCTGCACTATAAAATTGGAAAAAAGTTGTTGCAATTCTTTAATCTGCTGATGCAATCTACTATTGTGTTTGTGCCTGATACAGGGAAAAATGAGCTGCTTGATGATCAATGATATTGATGCTGGCCTCGGTAGATTTGGTAATATAATATTCTCTCATTTTTGTTCATTACAGTTTGATGGTTTCCATAGTGTTGCAGTTGTTTGGCAGAAGTGTTAGCTAGTGAACATAATTTTCTTGTTTTCGTATAGGGAATACTCAAATGACAGTCAATAATCAAATCGTTGTTGGGACACTTATGAATCTATCAGACAATCCTACAAGAGTAAGTATTGGCCAAGATTGGCGAGAATCGGACGTCACCAACAGAATTCCAATCATTGTGACAGGGAATGATTTTTCAACTATTTATGCTCCACTGATACGTGATGGCAGGATGGATAAGTTCTATTGGTAAGTTTTCATCCTTCATATTCTAGGATTATTGTACTTATCATTCATGAATTTCATTAAAGTTCTGATTTTTGAGGGTTAGTATTAAGTTTTATATTGGTTTTCCAGGTAGATATTTTGATGTTTGACATGATTGTTAAAGCTACATATTTTAACCATGTAATGCTCCCTAAGATGTTCTATGTGAATGTGGAACAGGCAACCTAACCATGAAGATATTGTGAATATCGTTCATAGAATGTATGAAAAAGATGGCATACCTAAGGATGAAGTAATAAGGATTGTGAACACATTTCCTAATCAAGGTGAAATTTATCTGCATCTCATGTAGGTCCTAAAACGTTTTGACATTTCTGTTGACAACTCCATTTCTGATAACTCACTTTGACATTGTTTTTTTTTAAACGATATGGTAATTGACAGCATTGGACTTCTATGGAGCTTTAAGATCACGTACATATGACAGATCTATTTTAAAGGTATTCAGATTCCCAAATTTGTATTAAGATACTGACTTTCCATTTCAAAGTACCAAAATTCAATTACCTTTCTCCTTTACTACAACAAACGAAGTCTTATCCCACTATCCTCTTTATTATTCCATTAGATGTTAATGGTATATAGGCTTTAGATGCAATGAAACAAATGATTAGTTGAAGTTTCCTACATTGACAAAATTAATACAGCAAAATTTGTCAATTCCCTCCTTTTGGTAACTTATGAGTTAAACAATCCTTGGTTCCCCAATCTGTGTTACGAATATGGATAAAGATCTGAATTTAGAACCCTTAATTTGTGTGAAGGCATATCTATTTAGCACCTCACATCTACTTTTTATTTTAAGCAAATGACTGTATTACAAATTAGTAGTGCAGGTATGTGAAAAAGAGTTGTATAGTTGAGAGGTAATGAGATAGTTCCCTGTTGCTTAAAGGCATCATCAAGTCATAATCAAGTCTCTCAGACTTTGTTGGTTTGATACTAGTTCCTCCTTCCAAAGAGGAGTTCGATGTTTGTATTAACAGGATGCAAATACAGAAACGCGAGTACAAGAATCTATTTTCTTTGTCTCGTTGTTTCTCTATGTGTCTGGAGACAGTTTCTAAACAATAGAACCCTTTATTGAAATATTTTCATCTAAAAACATGAGTTCATGACAATGCTTATGTCCATATGACCTTGGATTGAACTTTAGTTGTGAACACTGGGAGTAACAAGTATTAGAGTCCTGACCATTTTGGTCATAAACCTTGTGTTTATGAATCCTAAGCTCATATGCAGCAAATAGCAGTAAATTAGAGATGTCCATGCTCTTTTCACTTTTCTCCTCCTCCTTGGTTCTTTTTTTTTTTTTTGGTCCCCACAAAATCACTATTAATTAACAGACACACATTTCTGGTGAAATTTTAGTGGATTGAAGATATTGGAGGCATTGAAAATTTTGGAAAGAAATTTCTCAAGAGAAAAAAGGACCAGAGTCTTCCTGTATTTATTCCTCCAGAGGTAAATTAATAAGACCCTTGAACCTCATGAAATGTCCTGCTTATGCTTGTAAGGCTGATGGATATTCGTTTTTTTTTTATCAGATAAGCATTTGATGAAATATTGCTTATGTTCATTTTTCTGTTAAAAATGATACAACATAGCCAAAATTAAGTAGGTAATGGATTTTCTGGGATCTAATGATTTTATAACTAATATTGTATCTCTTGCTATTACTCTTTTTTTTTTTGTCTTTTTTTGTGACTATCTCTTTCTATTACTCAGATAAGTGAGATCAATTCTTTCACTGACAATATTTTCTTGCTATTCCTATCATTTGTTAAATAGAGTTCCACATAGATAATATTATTCTTCAAAAAGGGAAAAAAGTGGATAATGTTTTTGGAGTCAGACAGGAGTTATCTGCTTGAATATCTTAGCATTGTATTCCTCTCTCTAGACATTGTTTTGCTTAATGCAAACGAATGCAAAGGGAAACTGACAGGTTTTCGGTGTTTGGATGGAATAGCAAACAATGGAGGCTTTAGTTGAGTCAGGTTATTCTCTGATCAAAGAACAACAGTTAATAATGGAAACTAAACTTTCAAAGGAATACATGAAGAATATACAAGAATAATATAGAAGATGCCGATGTGATGCAACAGTGCAACTCATCAAGAATGATGAATGGATCTGTCTGAAACCCTTCTGAAGTTGCAATGATAATAACTCTGATCTGATCAGTGTATTTATCTCTACCAAATTCTGTTTTTGTAACTAGTATAACAATGATAAATGTTTAGTTTATATAAAGAGATTGATGAAATATGTTCATCTTCTGACTTTCTCCCCTGGTTACCTATCTTTGGTAAATAAACAACTATTTCTTTTGGGGAGAAAAATACAGTATGTATTTCAAGTTCTTCAAGAAACTTTTTTTTTAATGATTTAACTAGCCATCTTGGATTACCAATACCAAAAGTGTTGTAAACTGATAAAATATTTTGCTGTGATTCATAATTTTCATCGTGATTAAACAAGACTACACAACCAATTTGAATTAGTCAAGTAGTCAATTCACTTGTCCACTTAAACAAGTATTGAGAGTTCGAATTTTGCTTTGCAATAACTCATTAACTAGTAGCTCTTAATAGAGTTCAGATCCACAACGAATTAGTCTTTGGCATGTTGAACTTAGAGATACCGTGAGCAACCAAGCAACCAAGCAAAATCGAGACTACACTGGTTTGAAGAATTTCTTTTTTCTTTTCCTTGGTAAATGAATGACAGATATGGGGGACATTAAAAGGAAAAAAAAAAACAGTACAGTAATCCATCTTTTTCAAAATCAATATAATACACGGCTGAAAAATTTTCAGCTCAGGACAACAATGATCGCCGTCACTAAAGTTATTCTTTTTCCCCACGCCATGGTGATGGTGAATGAATGAAGCTTCAGAATCCATTTGAATACATTGCTGCGTGTTAAGGAAGTGGAAAACAAAGATAACGTGGACTGTAGTCCCTACACACTTGTCCATCGTTATGGTACTAGTCATCACCTGTAACAGATTCCACAACAAAACCTCAGAAGCAACATTAAGATTTTTTTTCAATTCTATAAATAATTGTGTTCAGAATTTTATTGTTTTAGCAATTATACCCTTGTTCAATGTAACTCATTTTAAAAATAACTGTCGCTTTCACATTTTAAGTTCACTGAAAAGTAAATGTATCTAGATAATGGGATTGTCTAAATACATTAGTTTTTCAATGAATCCAAAACAACAATTGTTTTGAAACGGAGAGAATAATGCAAAAGATTATGGGTTAATACACGTTGGTGTAAGTTTTGATAGGTCAAAATAATACCGTAGGTAACAAATGTGCTTGAAATGAGTCCTAGTGTTCAAGCACATTTGTTACCTACGAAACTGTTTTGACCTATCAAAACCTCCGGAAACCAAAAATAACCCACTTTGTACCTATAAGGACGAAAATGAGAATCAACACCAATTTTGCAAAATACTTTTCGATCATTTTCTTTGCTTAAAACTTGACAGTTAGTTGATACACGAGGAAGAAACAATAATGCCAACTTGGCAGTAGCAACAAAGTAGAGCTTGTACAAGCTTTCAGCTCCATTATATAACTAACTACTATGAATTATGAATATATCTTTCAGTAAACTCACCAGTTTTAGGGTCTACATGTACGAAGAAACTGGCAGCGACAATAAGATAGCATAATATAAGCATCAAGCCTTTAAAATAGTTTGAGGTTCCTTCCTGCAAAAAGTAAAAGTAGTAAAATATGAATTATTTGCATAAAATATGAATAATAGAGAGAAAAACACACTTGCAGTGCACCACATACTGAAACCTCAGTTCATACTCCAAGGGCAATTTGTTGATGTTCCACGATTTACTAACAAAATAGTTATGATTTATGCAATTAAACTTGTTCTTGCTTTATTTAGTTACAGGGCACAAAACAAAAATGTCAAAGCGTTTGTGAAATTCCGTTGCACAAAACATAGATTTTTTTAGGTATTACTTTTGTGGTGTTGACTAATTCTTGATTTAGGTTTACCATGGAACAATTATGCCAGAAGCTTCATATGTATATTTTGGATTTGGATTCTCTAAAATGAGGAATCCTTAAACGTTCCTTACTAAGGAGTGTTATACTCCTTGCTAATTAAACAAATATTAGCTCTCTATTCATTATATTTTATATCAATGGTTCATATTTATGATTTACAGTTTAGAGTATAGGATTTAGGGTGTTTTATTTTTTGTTTCTCTCTTTTTAACTTTAATAGAAAGTTAATTTTCATTTACTTTTTCTAGAGCGCATTAGCATTTGTGGTCTCACTAAATGGTCCAAAAGAGGTCATCCCCTCCCTTACAAACATTATCACTTAAGAAGATTTCCAATTTCGTAATTTTCTATATACAAATAACAAATTATTGAATTGGTTCAGAATTTTCCCAAAACCAATCTATCTCTATCCAGTCATATTGGTTTTTCACTCAACTGCAGTAATTTAGACACTGAATCCTGTCATAACTAAACAACACGAGAAAATTAATCTCCAATTATGGCTATAAAATACGGAAACAAAACAGCACAATTCATAAGGGAAAATAAGGAGGTGCATACCTGCATCATAAATGCAACTACCAGCACCGTGATAAAAAGTGTGGCGGTCTCAAAGAGTTGAAAATTCAAGTCCATTTCTTTTCCCATACACCATCCAACAACCACACAGAATGGGATCTACAAATTTAAGAGAATAAGAATCATCAACCTTTTCTCCTATGATGATCATGCTTGTTGGGAAAATGTTAATAACTGAAAAAACATGTTCCTATGAGATGAAGTAATCTAGGTTAGTCTGAGCCATTTAATAACAGGACCGTGTCTGAGCCACAACTTAGTGGTTAGTCTCTAGGATGACTCATTCGAGCTTCGACTCCCATATCCCTCCCCTAAATACCTTCTTGAACCAAGAGTAACTCCTAACTTTACTATCTTTAGTTTATAAAAGAATAAATAAATACACATTTTTTTAAAGTACAGGGCCATACCACAAACATAGATATCTGTGTAGATGATCCAACAGCAACTCCAATGGTGATATCCTGCAGAGAGATTGAATACATTAGCAATTAAACAGTACCCTCAGATAAAGAGTAGGGGCTCCAAAAGCCACTTACAAGTTTGTCCTTCATGGCAAACATGATAGCACTTGCATGTTCTGCAGCATTGCCAACAATTGGGAGCAAGATGACACTGATAAATGCCATCGACATATTTAATGACTCAGATGCTCCCTGAAAGAGACAAAAGACGATATATCAAACACAATTGATGATGCAATGGTTGTGGACAAGAACAAACCGAAGTTATTTATTGTCGACAAAGACAGGTAGGACACTGTTCTTCAGAGAATCAAGTCAATTTTTGTTCTACTTCAAACTTCCTGTCTGTTTCAATTCCCGTTATGTTTTCAAATCATTCTTGTTATAAATTCTGGTGTTCATTGTTCAGTGATGTGGAGCTGGTCATGTACTACATTTGCACTTGACCTATGTTTAAAAACGAATCAGGGTATCTTCACTTGCATTGCTATGTAAAAGTAATTTCCCAGATACAATTGAAACTAGGCCCAACAAAATACAAATAGTGACCTTATTCCAACTTTGAACTTTTGTCGGTACAAATAAGAGTATAAAGTCTCTGTTTTATATCATGATTATATAAAGACTTATTAATGAGAAAAATAAACCTCCTTCTACCTGTTCATATCATCACCAAGAATTTAATAATTCGATTCAGGTTAAACCAAGAGTTGCATTGACAAGGTTAAGAACAAGGATATGCTGTATCATCTGAATTTCAACATTAAAGAATAAAACGAAATATAAATTAAGAAGAAACTATAAAGATCCCATTTCAACATTAGAAGAGAAAAGAAGCTTCAAGGGTAGATGGATGCTGAAGCATAATGATCAAGAAATTCGGGAAGATTTTAAAGCTATACCTCTATGGCGTCTACAAGGTACCCGGACAATAAAGATACCCATGCCGTCAAGATAGCAAGCCAGACTATTGCTTCCGCTTGAGTTAATTCAAGTTCTTCCTCCTCATCTGAATTTTCACCACTAACTCCTTCCTAATCACAAAATATGGAGATTAGACATAGAGGGGTCAATTTTATGCAAGAAAAACGTGTAAAACAGCAAAAGGGCCATTGAACATACATAAAAACTTTATAACCACATTCACTTATTTTCTTTCTAATGTCAAAATATAAAATTCTAATCACCTAAAAGCAACAATTAATCCCCTGCGAAAAAAATGAAAAAACAAAGAAAGCAGAGAAAGAATGGTTTTTCTTATAATGAATGCTGCAAAAGAAATAATCCGCTTACACAGTTACACTGAAATCAACCAACACGCAAAGCTAGATAACTCAACTATGCACATCTTAAGTGATAAACGTGATTTTATGAAAGAGACCAGAACCATTATTGTCTATATCTAATCCTCTGTGACAAAGGGGACAACATTTTTTATTAATATTAGCTAACACTTTGAGCCAACACCTTATTTTTATACTATTAGGAATTAAGATTTAGAATTTAAAGTTTAAAATTTCGTATTTAGAGTTTAGAATTGGCCAAATATTGGCCAAAAATGATAAATTTGTTGGTCATGTAGCATTGCTACACTTATACATTGCTGGTAGAATGGTGGCATTTTTTCAATTAAAAAATAGTCATATACCACCAATTCTTGGTTACGTTAAATAATGTGAACATTAAAAAAAATAGAATAAAAATATGGTTTATCGTTAATGTGTGGAATAGTAATCAAAATGTGAGATTAGTCAAGATGACAACTTCTTTAATCTATCATCTTGGGTTTCATCAAAAGTAGGAGTGGCTAAATTCTTTTGTTTTATTTAAGAAAAATAAAGCATACTCTAATCTTCTCTCCAATCCTCTTTATATATAGGTATATAAATTCGAATGGAACTTATTGCACATATATGAGGTATGAGAAATGCTAATCTTAACCTCATTGAGTGAACATTTGCATCACTCACTCATTTTGTTTTACTATAATATCCCTTTCATCTTCTCTCCATGTTAATGATGATGATGATGAATTGATGATATTGATATATAGGGTTATGGATATTTCTCTCTCCTATTAATTATTTGTGGTGTAATTAAATTATTTAATTATATCATATATTATTTATTTAACTGCTTAGTAAAAATTATATACCAAAATCTTATATTACTAGTATCTAGACAAATTTAGATTTTTCTATTATTATATTTTTATAAAAGGTTAAAATGATAATAATCCACTTACAGAAAACAAAATTGAAAAAATAATAATATAATAATCTAATTTTAGAAACACACATTCCTTTAAGTGTTTTGTTTTTTATGGGGAAAAAACTAACATAATAACTTTTTATAATGGAATTAGTATTTGAAAAAATAATTTATAAAGTTAGCAATTACTAGGAGAGAGAAATTTATTTAGTACAATGGATTGAAGTACTACAATGGATATCTTCATTAACATGATTAAAAAATAAACAAATTGAAGCAACATTTGAGTCCAACAAAAAGAGTGAAAGTTGCTAAAAAGTAAAAAGTTAGCATTGCTCTATATAAAGGATTTTTGTCTATCTAAAAACTGTAGATAAGAAAAACATGTGTTATCAAAGAAAAACTAAACATAACCAATGAAAAGAATATACTGTCAAACTAAATCTTGTATAGAGACCGAGATTAGAGAGACAAGGAGAGGAGGGGAAGAGGTGGGAGGGCCCTGGATTCATCACCGCTAGGTGCTAGTTAACACACACAGAGTAAAAATCCATTCATCTCCTCCAAAAATGTGAGATATCAGAGATTTAAACATCTAATGTTTGCTATGCAGAGGAAACTTAAGGGATGACAAAATAATGAATAATCATACACCACTAACCTAAGAGGGCATCCCGGTGCACAAGTATCCCGCGTTAACGCAGGGTCCGGGAAAAGGATACACCCAAAGGGCATAATATAAGCAGCTTAACCTGATAATTACATCAGTGGCTGTTTCTATAACCACTAACCCAAGAGATACAAAGAAACAAAAAAGAAAAACTAAACCGGCCACAAAAGAACATACCTCATCCACAGGACTATAAAGATTGGGCTGGCTCTTAAGTTGAAAAAAAAGGTAGCTGGCATACGCGACTAGCATTACACAGCTGCTAAATCTTGATAGAGATAACACCGACTTCCCAAGGTGAACCTCTGAATGAGTAAAGTGAAGCACCGCCGGGAAAAGTATGCCCATCACAGCCATCAACAGCAACCCGGAATTGACAACAGCAGCGGCCTGTTCCAAAGGCCAACTACAACGTGAACTCTGTGACATCAGGAGGACACAAACACAAAGAAACAATTGCTGCAAGCAATAATTTCAGTCAGATCATGATGATATCTACCTTATTGAAAACCTGCACCTTTTTGTAGTGGACAATCCCACCGGTAAAGAATGCACATCCAAGAACTAGGAGCATATTCGACAAGATTGAGCCCAGTAACGATTGTTGAACAACCCTAATCATGTCGTTTTTCAATGCAAAGATTGATATAATCATTTCGGTTGCATTGCCAAATGTGGCATTGAGCAGACCCCCAACTGCACACACACCAACAAAAATTCAGTTCAATTGACACAAAAAAAAATAAAAATAAAGGAATTAAGCAATAACATTTTTTTTATCAACAAATTAAGCAATAACTAGAACAGGACAAATGAGAAAGAAAAAAAAAAGCAGAAATTTATTAAACAAAATATGTACAACATAGTTATTGACCAAAACCATCTCCCGATTAAATTGATCTACAATATTCAGCCTTAGATTATACTCCCTCAATTCCAAAAATCTGGTACATTCATAACTGGATACATTTTGATACACCGAATGGTTGATGTACCAATTTTTCAAAATAATAAATATTTCAGAATGGAACAAAGGAAAAGATTTGAAGTAATATACCTGTTGGTCCCGTGTAGAATGCAAGTTGCCTACGTAAGAGTAAATAGGCGCGAGCGTTAGTTATAGTTATAGTAAGGTAATACAAGATCAAAGGAAGAAACGTACTCAGTAACATAACCCAAACGTTCTGCCAAAGGAGCAATACCCAACAAGCTGAAGAAGAACACCCATCCCTATTACGAGATTACAAAGATTGATGTGAATGGCAATGGAATATAAAGAGTGGATCGAAAAAAGGAAGGAAATTAAGCATACATGTTTTCCGGTGAGGTAATGGAGGGCAATGGCGAGTGGACCAAAGGGGAGGAGTAGGTTGATCTTGGCTTTGATTAAGACTACATAAAGACTCCTGATTCGTGTGATCCGCAAAAGCCTGAATACAGAAGATTTGGGTAAATCTGGAGAGAGCACGGCCGCCGTGGTGGTCTCGAAACTGAAAGCATGACTGTTGCGATTACTGTGATTGTGATGATTACCATGACTGTGACTGTGACTGTGACCGTGATGAGTTAGTCCTCCTTTCGTCGGCGAAGACGAAGAGGAGGTAAAGGAAGTTTCCTCCTTCAACGGAATCTCCTCTTCTTCGTCGAAATCTGGAGACTCCATCCGCATACCTATCTACATCAAAGTTGGAAAGTTAAATAAAACTGCCTGCTCCAACCAACATCGTAGATCCAAAAACAAAAGCATGAAAGTGCGAATTGCAAATTACTTCCACTTGTGTGAGTATAACCGATTGAAGATATATAGCAGCTAGCAGCGCCAGCTAAGGATCCAGCTCCGGCGAAGTCGAATCGGTGTCGGTGGAGCCCACACCGCGGCAAGGCAGGGAGGAAGGGCAGTGGACTGTTGTACCAGATACAGCTCACTCAAAGGGGAGCAAGAAAATATTTGTATTTATTTATTTATTATTATTATGTGTTGCGATTTTGGAGAGCAGGGGACTAGAAGAAGAAAAGAAATGGAAGAGGAAGAAGTGGAGGAGGAGGAGGAGAAAAGAAAAGGAAAATAAAGAGAAATAGAGCAGATTTTATTTGCTTGATAGATAGATACTAGAGGTTAATTTTGGGTAATTTTTTTGTTTGAAATTTCTTTGCTACTATTGTTGTTGTGGCTTGGCTTGGCGTTCGATGGCCGGCAAGTTGGCGAATGGAGAGTCACGACTAGGAAGCTTCTTGGAAGCTACCAAACCTCTTTCTTTGTTCTTACTTCATCTTTATTTCGATCCCCTCGTATATCTATAATCCTATAATTAATGCACTATATTATTATTATTAATTCATTTGGATTTAATACAATACATGTGGATGTAGATCCTAAATTTGTAATGCTAAATTACCAAAACACATATCTCGCGCGAGTACTTTACATCTTCCTTCTTTCCGCATTTGTCTTTTCAATTTAATTAATTTCGGATCCCCACAATTAAATGTCTAATGTCTAAATCTATCTAATTTGCAAACCGCTCGCTGGCTCGCAGCATGTCTTTTGCTAAATTTGTTTATTACCGTGTCATTCCAGAGGTCATAATATGCAATAAATAAAAATACGTTCTTTTCCTGCCTTTCCGAAATAAAATATCATTTTAATAATTTGAATTGGTTATTGTTGAGGAAAAAGTATTATTATTGTTGTTGTTGTTTAGCAATGAATCTATATTAATAGGGAAAATATAGGTAACTAATAACATTATTGAATAATGTGTGAATAATGTGAATTAATAGAGTTAAAAAAATAAATTTAATAAGTAGCATTAAATTAGGGTGTAATGTACTTGTATTTGACTGGTGATTGTTCATGTTGTTCAAGATAATCATTGTTCCCCTAGCACTTTTCATATTAATAATATATAGTCAATGAAATTGATGTTCATTTTTGTTTAAAAAAATTAAATATTTTTTGAAGAAATAATATATTAATTATTGAATATATATTTATTTACAAAGATAAGATAGTAAGACATAAATAAAAAAACACAAAATTGTGTTTGGTAGGTAAAACATAGACAATTTGTATATTTCATGTCCTTCCTGTCAAAAATATACAGAAACACAATTTATTATTAGTTCTATTTATATTCAGTTTATTATAAAATAAAATATAAAAATATTAAATTTTATATCCCTATTTCGTATATCTTATTTTTAGGTTTTATTTTATTCTGTCGTTAAAATTAAATACAATCTTGAAAAATAAACTAATTGTTTCATAAAAAGATTATGTGTATATTAAAATTTAGTTATTAAATTAATTATTATGTATTTTATATATTTTTATATTCATATTTTTTTAATATATGTTTATAGTAGTTAATTTTTATTGTATACTAATTTGGTTGACTATTTTATATGCATTACCTATAGTGTCGTGGTGTGCATATTTGTCTATTTGAATTTCTGATTTTGATAAAACAACTAATACTTTAGTACAAATAATAATGTATTGATACAAATGGACCATAACTACTTAACTAGCACATCACTGAAAGCTTGCACTGGGCATGTTTATCATCCATGCATATAAATTATAAAGAAATTGACGCATTATTACGCTATTTGTAGTCTTATCATCAACTCATCAAAGATTGATGTTTCTTCTAAGAAAATTAATTTTGGAGGTTGACATGAAAGGATTGAATTCTACGCTTATGACCAACGTTTAAAGTTAAATTGTTGCTCAAAAATATATTATCTACCAAGATAAAAAAAATTCATTTGAATTATTTTTTTCTAATAAAAATGCTTTAAATTTTGTTATTGACGAAAATAATGTTAAATTATTTTATAATATGATAAAAATATACATTTGTGAACTGAGACATTTTACTTTAACAAAAATTAACGATACAGCAAATGGAGTCTTTTATGTGACAAACGAGACTCTAACATTTGCAAGTGAGTCATGTTACATTTTTTCAATAATAGAGCAACTCTTACAATTGATATTTTTTTACACATTTTTAAACTATTTGAGAATATTTTAGTCCATAACTAAATTCGAGAACAATGTTATTAGTGCTAAAATAATTTGAGTATATTTTTAATAATTTATCTATTTACCAAATTTTATTCTTTTTAAGGAGTTTTTTGTTTTCGAAAACCAAAAATTGTGAAATTTTTTATTTGGTCCTAAAATTGTGAACTTTTGTAAGCAATCAGTTCACTTCCAATCTTTTAAGGCCCACGAACTGAGTTGATGGATCATATGAATATCTCCATTGTCCACAAGCTAATGATTCGTCTAGCACAACGCTTTTTTTTTTTTCAGAAAAAAAAAATTGTATACCATGTTGACAAAAATGTACCACATTTTTATTTTCATACTTCAGAGTACTTTATTTGCAAGACCTAAGTAAAAAACTAAACAAAACAAAAAAAACATGGGAGAAATGAGATTTATGATAATTTGTTTTGCTTGGATTGCACATGAATATTACTTATGTATATTGTAAAGTTACTAACAAAATAATCAAATTGAGTTGTTTGTGATTAATTCACTAGTCTATTTAAGTTGCGGAAATTACGTAGAAAAAATGTGTAAAGCAGAAATCGTTAGAGAATGTAACGATTTCTGAAAAATATATACCGTTGTTGGGTACAACAATTTATGAGGAAATAATGAGTAGCATAATCTCTGCATCCTATAGCAGATTATGTATCATTCAATTAAACTTATACATTTTGTTATACGACTATTTATGATTGATTATAGTTGTAATCTTTTTTTATATTCACAGAACATAAAAATTAATTCTTTCCTTAAACACTCTCAAAAAATCATAAAAATAGTTTTTAATATTATTAAAAAATAATTTTAAATATGTTTTCTATACATATTTATTGTTGCTTCTAGAATAAAAATAAAATTTTTAAATTTTACCACGATAACTTTTTGTAAGAATAAATTATTTGAATAAATTAAATTTCAAAATTTTTAAAATAACATATTTACAAAGATAATTTTCAAAAATGAATTAAATTTTTTTAAAACAAAAAATTGAATATTGTGCTCTTATTGTCTAGAATAAAAGACTATTATACTCTCTATTTTTTCAAGTAAATAAAGGTGATTGTTATTAACATATTGTGCTTAAAAAATGATGTTTAATTTGCTAAAAAAATAAAAAATTAATATTTAATTTAAAAGAATAAAAATAAATAAATTTTTAAAATTTGCTATAAAAAAAAGTTAGACAAAAATTAGACACCACTTCATAAGCACCATATAATTAGCTATAAATAAAAAATAAAAAAAGTAAAATAATGCACCACCATGCAACACAACCTTCTATTCTTAGTTAATGGTTTTTTTTCTTATTTGATAAATAATCATATTATTATTTTAGCGGTCAAATATTAATTATATTATAACTATCTTTAATCTTGTCAAAAAATATTGATACATGTCTAATTATTAAATTTCATATTTTTTAATTTTTTTAATAACAGATTAATTTCAGACCCTTCTAATAACTCCACCTTGGCATATCCAAAAGATTTGGATAACAATAATGTACAAATAATCCATGTATATATAATCCACTACAGGGTGTCAGGGATTATGCTACCCATTATTTCCTCATAAACTGCTATATCCAGCAGTAATTACACATTTTTCTACGTGATTTACACTATCTTATCTCGAATTACGTACAAGTTAAAAATCGCTATCGCGTTTACATAAATATAGAAAAATTGTAAATATGTCTGTTGTTTTAGAAAGTTATAGTCTAGTAAATTTGGAGTTCAATTAATTTATTTAAATAACTTGCCCTAAAAAATACTAAAAGAGTATATTTTAATGGAGTAAATAGCTAAAAGTGGTCTTTAAATAATTTCAAATCACACAATTCAGTCCTCAATATATTTGTATTATTTAGATGATTTTAAAAATTACTTTTGTGGAATAGATTAGTCTCTTTGTAACTTTTAATCAAATTTGATGATAAGATAATTAAGTGTTTAAAAAAATACACTCTTAAAACAAATTACTCATCTTTCAAAACAACAGAAGGATCAACATTACAAGAAAAATGCTAAATACTGTTGGATTTTTCGTCGGAAAAATGAACAAAATTCGACAGTAATTAAGTTATCGGATTTACTGTTGGAAGTAATTAGATAGTATAAACATCGCCGGTAAATGTTTATCGTTGGATTTTTTTCATCCGACGGTAATTTCCGTTAGATTTAGCGATGAAATATAGTTAGCAAGAAAATGGAATCTGTTGGATGTTACTGTCGAAACTTTTTTGACAGTAATGTTGGCACCATAGCATACGTCTCCGCGCCATCTTACTGGTAGATTAATTCGACGATAATACCGACGAAAATGTTTTTAATTTTTTTTTTAAAAATTGACTGGGTTGTTAACGATAGTCTTTTTTATTTTTTTAATAATCTTTTTCCCGTCCATCTATAATGTACCCTGATAATTAATAATTGAAACTGTGCTTTAAACCTGATCTGAAATATCAAACATATAAATTAAAAATACAGAATGAAGGTAATTGAAATATGTGAAACAATGCTAACTATATTACAATCTTCGCAAAATTTGGTCAAGAAATACATATCATAGAACTATGTTTACATTAACCCTATTTCGATTCATCATCTTCTTCCTTTGGTTTACCATCCTCCTCTTTCTGGGGTATTTTTCTGATCATCGAACTCGTCTTCCTCTTCTTCGTCGCCATCGACCCCGTCTTCTTCTTGAAGATCGTCGTCCTCTGGTGGAAGTTCATCAGCATCTATTCCAAGGTTAATGATGTCATCATTCATAACAGCAGACCTAAGGGTGATCAACTCACCGGTATCAACCACCATTTTTTAAGAAGTTGGGTCATCAATTTGATTAGCTTCTTGATCCTCTGTCCTATCATCAAACTTGATGCGGCCTCTTGGCTTAGTCTTGACCACAACTACCCAACTAGACTTGCATGAACCCAGATAAGGCAAATAGTATACCTGTCGTGTATTTTGAGGTAGAATAAAAAGATCATAGTGCCTATATTTTCTGGTTACATTAGCTTCAGTGTTAATCGTAGTCCTTGTACTTTTATGTTCTTTGTCGTGAACTTGGATCATACCATTCATATTTAAACACGCATACCTTGTACGCAGTGCGACAAAAATACTCTAATTGAATTATATTGTGCAACACACTAAACCAATCAAAATGACCACCGCCTAAATTTACACGAATCTAAACTCTGGTATTATCTATTTTCTTTCCAATTGACCACTATAAAGAATGGAACTGATATCCATTAACATTGTATATCGGGTAGCTAGTGCCCTTATTCATTGGGCCCCAAC
Organism: Arachis duranensis; assembly: GCF_000817695.3. Taxonomy (NCBI): domain Eukaryota; kingdom Viridiplantae; phylum Streptophyta; class Magnoliopsida; order Fabales; family Fabaceae; genus Arachis; species Arachis duranensis. The sequence goes on from NC_029772.3 coordinate 3,291,582, forward strand.
TAAGTGCAACTAGTACCGAAACTATTGTGTCAGTTAGATGCACGATGACGTATTCTCTAAACCAACGTGAAAAATTGTTCAATAAGGGATTAGGATTTGCTTCTTGGAATAACCTATATGATAGAATAGGATAAAGAAGTTTTGATTAGATTAAGAAGTTAGTATCTTAGTGATTGCAACATTTACGGAGACTTAAAAAACTCACATAAGGTAGGGTGAAATTTGGTCACAGTTAAGCAACACATGCAGATGTGTGGCATCAATTTCCTTTTACTCTAGCCAGTAGTCACTGCCCACACCCATTGCAGCTCCTTCTAGAGCAAATATTGGGTATGTTATTCCAGTTGACGAGGATTCTTCCCTCTCATCGTTCCTTACAACCCTTGTTCTAAGTGACTCAACATGAGACTGAAAATAGAATGAGCAAAATGTGGATGTTTTTATAGGTAGGAATGCTTCACAGATGCTGACCTCAATCCAAATTCTATTCTTCATGGTGCCCTCAATTTCGTTGTATTTCTCTTGATTAGCATTTCAAGTTATTTCTTCCATGTTTAGATCTTTCATCACCTGAACCCTCATTGATTGACAATTGGACCTATTCAAATTAGAGGCAAATCGGTTAACTACCTACTCATCCATTTTTTTGTGTTCCATCCACATCCAATACCAATCCATGAACCCGTTATGGTAGAGGTGAAATGTAACACCCTATCACACAGAGTCTTATACTTAAGTCATAAAGCTGAGGTAGCAAGGTATTACGACCTCTAAAATAAAATATATAAATAATAATAGTTGAAAAGAATTTTAACTAGAAGCCTGTGAAGAAAAGTCGTAATGCTCATGTGGATGATAAATGTAAACCAGATAGGATAAGAGTAAAATGGCAAAGACATATATACATACTAGAAGATTTTCAAGGATACAGATAAAAAAGCTCCTGACTCAGCTCGCGAAGTTTAAACCGGCCAGAGTATATATATATATATATATATATATACACAAATAAACCTAAAAGTAAGACAAAACACAAAATTGATAACCTATTTCTCCGAGCCAACCTCTAAGAGGGACAAATATAAAATACAAGGTGGAGAATCTAAATACATATATAAGTATAAAATAAAATACGCCCCTAAGTCCCAAGAGTTCTTCGCTTCATCTGAGTCTCCAGAATACAGGGTGGTGCTTCTCAACCTGCATCTGCAAAACAACAATATTGTATAGGATGAGAACCGAAAGTTCTCAGTATTGTTAAGGTGCTCGCACATATAATAAATAAGGTCACAGGAAAGCCAAAGGCAATTCTAGAACGCCGACACTCAGATATGATATAATCTTAAAGGAACAAACTAAATCATAAATTCGGTTATAATTCTCTAAGGTGTCCAAGTCAAAGTATAACCCTAACGCTGCAATTTACTTTCTGTCTCCTTTAACTCTAACCCTTGATTTCACTTTCACATAACATAATATTCTATATATTTTACCGCTTACTATTAAATCATTGTTAACCAACCCTTACCACTGAGCCAACCATTCATGGTCTATGGCCCAAATCAAACCAGCTCGGCCTCCGGCCCAAATAAACTCAACTCGACCTCTGGCCCATTTCAAAATAAAACATCATTATTATCAGTCCACCATCAAAGTACTCAAAAAGAAGGACAATCACAAACACAAGCAAATACAAGGCAAACATATTTAAAGAACAGTTATAGCAAGTATCACAGTTACCAGTTATACACAATTTATCAGTTAGGCAAACCAAAAAAGTATGCACATCCAAACAAAGCAAACAAATGCAACATGATGCACGCCTTTCCTACTGGCCGTGAACTCACAGGTCGGTTATTTTGCCAGAACCCAACATATCTGGTAGCTAACCAAAACATTTGTCTCTAGGTTGTGCATCTCTAGGAGGATCATAAACGAAGGAGAGTGCCTTTCCACATCAAAGGAGTTTGCCTTTCTACCTTCTTCTGGAAGATATACGAAAGAGAGTGTCTTTCCATATAGAAGGAGCGTGTCTTTCCACCTTGCAACCAATGAAGAATGTGGGAGAACAATACGAAGGAGAGTGCCTTTTCACCTTCCCCACATCCCCATCACGATAAGAGAGGGAACTTCCGTCCTCAACTTACCATCCGAATACATTTTCAAATTAACAAGCAAGTGGGACCACACCCAAACCTTGCCCTCTCTACCGTTCTGGCCACACACACATCTCGACCATTCCGGCCTCACACAGTCATCCTCAATCTCATCATTAACATCTCAATTTAGTTACTTTAAACCATCCTTCACTTCCAAGTTGCTTCACCTTCTTAGCTCAAATCCTCTTAACTATCCTTACAACTCAGTTCTAGGATCATAGATGTAAAATAGAGGTTTAGAGGTTCGAAAGCATGTTAAAATATAAAAAATCTCATTTGATGAAAATTGGGGTCACACGTACGTGTGGGTACGCATTTTGACCAAGACGCGTACGCATGCGAACCAGGTAGAATCGACTGGACGCGTATGAGGAATTTTGCGTACGCAAAAATCCTGGGTCACGCGTATGCGTGGACGTACATTTTATAAAAAATTTAACTAAGTCAGAAAAGCTTCATAATTTTAATTTTGGATCCCAAACTTCCGACGCGCATAACTTTTTCGTTTTAAATCATTTTTCATCCGATCTTTGAATGGCGTAAACTTCACGGACCCCACTTTCTTATGAAATAAAGTTGAAATCATTTGGGAGTCCGAAAGCCGAGTTATAACTCGGCAAAGTTTGGCTAAACACAAAGTTTACACAAAATCTCAAAACCTCAGTTTTCCTTTAAAACTCAATTCAAACTCAACATATATACACCAAAATTATCAACACAATATATCCTCTCCATCACCACAACAACCTTCACATCCTACCATTCTTCAATCTTAACAATTCCATGCCTCAACTTCCCAAATACATCAACAAGATCATTATTCATTAATATATATACATGCTCATACGTTCCAACATATCCTATGGTCATCTAGCCTAAATTTTCACGACACATTACATATTATATACGAGAAACCAAAACCATACATTGGCCGATTTCTACCTAAGCTCAAACACCTCAATTCAAGCCTCCAAGGTTTCAAATCAAGTGCTATAGGTTCCAGCCACCAAAAGCTCCAATTCAAGTATACCACTTCACCAATTTGACTTCAATTTCACATATATACAACCTAATGCCATATAATTACATATACATACAAATCTTCAATACCCTAATCTCATGAATTGACAAATTAAAAGAAAAGTAATGATTCCTTATCTTACCCATGGATTCAATGGATAAAATCCAACAATTATCCACCGCTAGAGTATCCCTAAACCATCAAAATCACCAAAATCACTCAATACTCACACTAAACGTGAATTCAGAAAGGGAAAAGAAACTGGGTGTAATATACAGAGTTTCTTCCCATTTTGTTCAAATAGAAATAAAGAGGACTCCAAGACAAACGTGTGGCCGCTGATGGCTCGTCAATTGAAACTCCGGATTGAAAGTTACGTGGATTTGAAGTTGGATTGAAATTGGAACCTAGGGTTTTCTCCCTCCAACCTCTCTTTCAGCATTTGTGAGCATAATGAGGGAAGAAAATGCTGATGGTGGGTTTTATATAATGGGCCTTGGGCCCAGTTCAACCGATTCGGCCTGTTCGGCTAAATTTTGGGCCAAATCCTTTAAAATTGGTGTCAAAATTCTTATTTTAATTAGTTATATCTCACTAAATCATAAAATTCTATTTTCTAATTTATTTGATTAATAATTAATTTATTAACTAATTATTCACTAATTACTCGGGATTTACATGAAACGTTATGTCTGCAGGTCCTAACCACTTAATCAGCTGATACTTTTGACACGGACACTTAGATACCCCTTCAAATCTAAACGCTTCCGTGCTAAAGACATGCGCTACAAATACATCAACTCTCTCAAAAAATTCAGGTTTTAAACCCCCGGCCACCGTTATCCCTCTCATACATTCATAGATGGTGACTTAGAATCATATTAAAATACACACCCTAAAATTCAATAAATAAAACAAATTAATAAATTTTTTAGAAAATTTGGCAGTGTACCCTATAGTTAGAACCTTTCACCAAATACAAATATCATTTTTTGACAAAACAAACATGTTTTACACAATTTAAACATTAATTCGGCAAAAATCCTCCTTAATTCAGAGACATCCGTCAAATAAATATAACCGTTTTCACAGAGGAAACAGCTGCAAGGATAAATTACAATATACACACATTCAATAAAATATCAAATCCTAACTATTCTAGTGTGCAACCCCTCATACCTCTACAATTTTTCAGCAAACAAGGGTTTCGAGAAGGCGCTACTATGCAACCTTTTCCCACTTCCGTCCTAAAACTCTATCCTAAGAAAGTAAGTCAAATGTAAAATTTAAACAATTAATTATATTCAGAGATAGAAAATCCACCTGAAATATTACTGCACATACAAAAAAAAAGCAAACTCTAACTGATCTCAGAGAAAATAGCACTGTCCTAATAAAAAGGACAACGTATTAAATTCACAAGCTGAAATTAAATCAAAAACTAATTTGAAAGAATAAGTAAAACTCATTATTCCAATTAATTGAAATCTAATTATAATTTCACCAAACTAACAAGAGGCACGACAAAAATAAGTGACATAAGTTTAATGCAATTGAAAGAAACTCATTCACTAAACTTAACTAAAATCTTCCAACAACTCAAGCACTCTTAATCTCACCTTACTTAACCTACCCTAACATTATTTGATTTTTACATCCATTAAATTAACACAACAAATCCTAATCACACACTTCATTAAACAAATTTAACCACTAAGTTAACCTAAACCCTAGCAAAATGCTAAAGTCACAAATTAATATGTAAAAATAAAATAACCATACCAACAATAAATCCGATGATAGTGGCTGCAAGGTCTCTTTAATGTGGTGGTGACAGAGGTAGCAGTGACAGTGACGTGAACCGCAACCACGGCGGAAAACGTGGCAGGGACATCAACAACAATAGAATCGACGACGACATATAGCGGTGGCTTCAGTGGGTACTCTAGGCGATAGCGACGATGATGACGAGGTCTTGACGAGCTCCCAGCAGTGGTGACAATGACAGTTTGACGGCAACAGAGAGAGAAGACGAGAAGAGAGAGAGAGAGAGAGAGAGAGAGAGAGAGAGAGAGCGTTCATGTGTTTTATTAAATAGTTATACCGGCGGAATATACCCCCAAAAAAACCGACGATAACATTGGCGTCGTTGATTTATATTTTCGCGCCAATAATTACTATCGGCTTTAGTGGCAGAAAATCTTTTCCGATGGTAACATTTTATGGCGACGAATTTCTCCTCCTTTTCGTTAAAAAATCTAACGGTAAATCCGCCGGTACAAGTCGAAGCTAAATCTAACAGTAATTTCGACGGTACTCAGCATTTTTCTTGTAGTGCAATCTATCCGATGAAAATAATTCTCAAAGGCTTATAAAAAACAAAAATATGTTAAGATCAAAGTGTCTAACATATACTTTTTTTGGATCAATTTGGGTGTTTATTATATTGTGATGTGTGGGATTATAACTGAGTTGTTCACAAACAATAGCTTTATAAAAAAATTTGCATCTAACACAACATCGTAACGCATAAGATGTATGGCATACGATAATACATGTTTCACAAAATATTTGAGATCATCCCATCCATTTTCCCAACTAAGCTCTTTTACAATTTGCATTGTTGGTAATTGTATCTTTGTTGGCACTGACACTGTTGGCATAAGTGGTATTTTTAGGCAAGGTGGTGGGAATTGAATTCCTTCACATTAAAGGTAGGTTGAACATTGATACATGATAGGAATGGCGATGAGTATCTATGGGGGGCGGAGTCCTTTCCCCTACTTTTCCGTCCTCATTTAGCAAATTGTCTTCCATCCCCACCTCATCTCCGTTACAGGTCCTCATTTATTCTCCCGCGGAAAAGGCAAATACCCGCAGGTATACGTGGATATTAAATTTTAAAAATAAAAAAAATAAAATCACAATAAAATTTCATACAATTCAACTAAAATGTACCAAATTAAAGACAATTCAAACACATTTAACATAATAATATAAACTCAAAATCTTCCATATACAAATTAAAATAAAATGAAATAAAAACGTTAACAACTCTTGATCGATGATCATAGCTCGGTGATAGTACTCCCTTCTTATAATAATACAAATTTGAATAATTAGTTGGTGTAAATTTAGATATTATGCACATCATTAATTTATTTCTAAATAAAAAAATTAAACATATAGGAATATAGGAATTTAGGGTTTCACGTTAACTTGTGTGTGTGTGTGTGTCCCCATGGAGCGGGTTCCTCAATTCCCGCCCTCGTCCCTGTGGAAATTTCGCAGGTCCTGATTTTGCTTTCCGTTGCAAGTTTTTCCCGTGAATTCGAGTTTTTTCGCCATCCCTAATATATGATGAGTTTAAATGTTGGGATAACAATCTTTTAAGCATATTTCCAAATTGGAAATTAATGTCATGAAGTATAATGCCTTCACATGGGTTCAATTTGCTGCACTTCAAGTTTACTAAGTAAGCATTTGTTTAGGCTCCGTTTGGTTTGTGTATGTATTGAGACATAGACATTAAGACATATACACTTGAGACATAGATATAAAATATTTGTGTTTGTCTATAGTGTTTGGAAATAATAGACATGACATTAGTATAGTGTCTAATATTATGTTTGGTTGCAAAACACAAGAACACTACATAAATAAAAATGACTATTTTATCCTCATCAATTAAATTAAAAAGTAATTAATATTTGAAAAAAAAAACTAAAATGAGAACCCTTCTTTTCGGAGTTTCTCGTCACTTATCCCTACCTCCAAAAAACTTCCTTCTCCTTAGTTGTTCTCCTCCTTCGTGGATGGCCATTGGCCACCTTAGAGAGAATGGTGATGAGCTTCTGCACCAGAGTGGGAGCTTCCACGACACATGCATGTACGACTCTGTCATCGGATAATATGGATGATGTGAGGGTTATGATGAGGAAGAGCATGGATGACCCTGGCATTGTCATTTGGTTGTGGAAGGTAAACGTCTTCATCTTGCACGCCAGCCGCATCTACCTTAAACTCTCTACTCCATCTCCGTATCTAGTGCTTGTCTCCTCGTGTGGCTCTGCCCATGTTTTTGTTTGTTGCAAATTCCTCTTCTCCGCTGTGCATGTTTTCAGTTTCCATGGAGGCCAGGTATAATGTCCTTCTTCCCATCAATTTCTTGCTCTTTCAATTTTCAATTGAGAATCAGTTGAGGAAAGTTGCTTAACCTTTTTTGTTATGATGAGAAAATCAAGATTGGTGACATTGAATGAATGTTGATTGTGTTAGATTGCTAACATATATGTAGGTATGGATGTATGTCTTGTATGTGAAAATGATGATTTTCTTCAAAGAAAGGAATAACGTTGTAATTTCATTCCTTTGAGAGTTAATTATGAAGTTTCCTTGTTAAAAGACACTATCAAAATGGGGTGAAGAGGCGTAGGATGTTTGGACTTTGGAGCATTGGAGTGCTTTGGTGGTTTAGACTAGAGCTTTTATCCCCCCCCTTTATACAATGCAATTAAATTCCAATTGAGTTTATGTTATTGTATCAAAGAATTGAATTCTAGTACTCCAATTGAAGTTTGAACATTAGTTGAGTAATTGGAGTTCGACCTCTGTTTAGTACAGTTCTCATATTTTAAACACATTGTCCAATTGCTCAAGGAAAAGAATCAAACTTTAGTTGAGTAATTGGAGTTGATATTTGTTTGGTACTGTATAATATGCATGAGATGCGAATTTGGTGTAGACCATTTTACCTCTAAGAGGTAAGATTCTGAATATTGAAAGGAGGGATGAAGCTACAATGTACAAAAATGATATTATCCAATTTCTAATTCTTGGCCTTGGAGTAAAGGTTAAAACTTGTCTTATTTCATTCATTCATTATTGAATTTGGACAACTTGTGAGCCAAAGTATTTTTTATATCAAATTTCCGCCATTTCAGATGAGCGTGACTCCAAGAATACATAAGGAGCAAACATAAGGAGCAAGCTTGGAAGAAGCAAATAATAAAGCTACAAGTTGTGAGGACAAAGTGCTAGTATTTGTTGATGGTTCTTGGGATATCATAGACTTTTTTCACTTGTATTTCTGTTTTTATCTTAGTTGGCAATATATTTATACAATGAAGCATGACAACTAATAGCATAAGAGTTATATTGGTATAGTTTTGCTTAATACACAGTTATTTGTCGAGTTCTTCACTTGTAATGAAATCCTATGTATAGAAAATTCAATGGAAAGTGTTTTGTTTGATATTATTTTGGTTTATTGTTTCCTTTTAGCTAACAGTATTTGGTGTAGTGTACATTTAATTTATATTTGTTCGCACAAATATAATAAAGTGCAAAATTTTAAAACCAAAGCTGTAAAAATTAGCATGCATAAGCCCTAAGGCTTATACAATTTTTTTTTATCTTTCACAATTATAAAAATGCACAATTTTAGAGTTTAAGATAATAATTATATAAATCAACAAAGAGAATGCAGAATTTGATTGTAAATATGCAAAAGTAAATAATTTAAAGGACAAAATTCCACAATACAATTAAAAATCAACACATAGAGCAACCCAATTTGATTGCAATAATGCATAATTGCACAATATAGAGTGAAAATTTGCATAATATAATTAATAAACACCTTATTACAACAATAATGCATAACTTAAGTGCATGAACGAAAAATCAACACATAGGCTTGTAGATTACAACTGAAAGTCAATTCATGTATAAATTAGGTGCAAATATAGCTATTGTATTTTAATAATGTAGCAATTACTTAAACCCTTGTAAATTTTAGCAAAGTACCATAATATGTTAAGCAATAGACCCTAATAAGCTAACAACTAAGACCACCAACTACACCAATAATAATTAAAAGTTATTCATTAATGCTCCCTTCTCCTCGTCCAAACTCCAAAAGGTTGCCTTCAATTCTGAACTCTGCACAAATTTCTTTGCAACTTGCACGATCTCCATTGGGTAATTCGCTCTCAGCAGCAGCTAAATCCTCCATGTCAACATTCTCGCCGCCTAATCCCAAGCCACCAGCAGTGACTGTAGCAAATGTAGAGCCCAGAGTAACATCTTCTTCAGCATCTTTTTCACTGTATGCTTTAACACCGGTAGCTTTATCCTTACCAAAAATATTGCCAAGACGTTCAAATAAGGGAAATGGCTTGCCTAGAGTGTAGAGTGTGACATTGCGACCCTATACCGTAAACAAAGTCGACATTAATAAATGTAGCAAAAGAGGATTTTCAGGGCCGCTGACTCAGGGCCACGGGACCGACGACGACGACTACCACATGGATCTGTAGTTATTAGTTTTCATTTTATTATTTCATTGTATTTATTTGATGTACTTGACTTTTAATTTATTTGAACATTGTATTATTTATTTTAAATAAAAGTTTTTCATTATTTATGAATGGACCACTAATTGTGTGAAAAAACTTAAATTTAAACTTAAAATTGACCATTTATTTCAAATTAAAAAAATTGACATTACTGTTGAAATTACCGTAGGAATAATCCAACGGTAATAGTGCGCAAAACAACATTTTTTGACGCCAACAATACCATCGGAAGAATTCGCCGGTAACCAATTGGTTTTCCAAGTTGATAATTCATCGTAAAATCTGACAGTAAACATTTACTGGCAAAGTTTATACCGTCTGATTGTTTTTTGACAGTAAATTCAACGATAATTAAATTACCGTTAAATTTTATTCGTTTTTTCAACATTAAATTTAACGGTATTTAGCATTTTTCTTGTAGTGTTAAGGACATAGTGGTCCTCAATCCTAAGCGAGTGTTTATTCTCATACTCAGAAATATCAGTTGAAGCTAAGACAGTGCCATCAATTTGCATTGTATTTTTTTTTCTCACGATATCCCTCAACCCGATAAGTTAAGGACTAATCCATCGCAGATCTGAACTCCATTTAAGAGTCTGTTTGTCGCTGGCCAATGAGTTACTGCATGTACAAGATAGGGTTTGAACTTCCGACACTTGTTTAAGCGGACGAGCAAGCTGACCACTCGACCAACCAAAGTTGGTTAATCAATTTGCATTGTTATCCTCCCCTAAAACTTCCATGGCCCGTTGAAAAACATTGGGCCAACCAAGAATCTCCCCGATGCATCCATGAAAGCCTGGGTCGAGTCCGTTACGCCAAAATCCATAACATTGTCTATTTTCTTGCCTGGAAGAAGCACGTGATGATCATGTTCTATGTCTTGACCCCGCATGATGGCTTGGTTGCTTTTTCTCTTTTTTGGTGGCGTTTAAGCAATAACATTTACATAACATGCCAATACAAAGTACATAATATAAGAACTAGTATAATAGCTCTATTTGTAGTGGCCATTTGTTTTTGTTATCATTGTTCTATGTGCTTTTGAAATTTTGAGGTTACTCTTCCGTATTTAATAGTGAATATCATATTTTTTTGTTTCTCTAAGCAGTTGAATTCATCTCTGTTAAGGAAGATTATCTGTTAAATTTTGTTATGTAATCAGATTCAACTATATTTAAAAATTGGTGGAGCTCTTCGTTCTTTCCTCCAAAATAGTCAATTTCCTACTTATAAGTTATAAAAAAACAATTAGTTTAGATGGTCTAAATTTATTTTATTTAACATTTATTTATTATCGTGTGTATTAAATAAAATTTAAAATAATAAATTTTAACTATTTTTTACTAATATTTTTTTTGTTACAAAATGTTTTTAAAAGAAAATATAATTAACCAACTTTAACATGTCAATTACTCAATTTTCAAGTTTATCAATTTCAACCGTAAAAATGATTTTTAACATATATATGGCAACGGTAGTTATTATATAATGTATACGTAAACAGTGGTAGTTGTGTCTTTTTTGTTCGACATCTTGTATTTTAAAAAGTAAAAAAAAAATGATTGAAGTTTGAGTGGCGAAAGCTAGTGTATTTTAGATAAAGTAGGGAGTGCACTCCTTAAAAAGTTAATCTACTATCAAAAATTATCAGGTAAATTTAATTTATTTATTATTGTCATTATCTTTTTTATCATGGGCTGAACAAACAAACCAGCACTAACAAAAAAACTAATTCCTCTGTTACTCTGTTATTGTCGATGTGATGTCTTCAAATATTTTCACTGTTTTATTTTCTGACAGGTGCTTCCACTATCGTTTTAGCTAGCTATAGATTTTGACGCTCTTGAACCCACCCTATTCCACTTCTACCATAAATGACAATCAAAGTCCGAAAAATTGCTGCCATAGAAAAAGAAGACGCATATCTGTCGACACTTCTGGTTAGCTAACTCCAAACACAAAACGGATTCTGTAGAAGAACCCCGGTTTCCATGAAGGCGCATAATTCTCAGATGAAGACACAGTCAAAGCACAAAATACATGGCAGTTACAACAAGTCCATTATCTTTTATTTCAAATTAACCTCAACGTGTACGTAATAGACTAAAAAATTAAAATACAATTATATTTAAACAATTATTTGTATTATTTTTTATTAATTTATTCAAAAAATAATTAAATTCTGAAGCTAATTAGTATAAAATATTACAGATATAAAACAAAAAAAATTTTTATTTGTATAAAAATGAGCCTAATAAATAATTATTCTATTTAATATATAATTAAGAGTATTTCTTTCTTTGCCAACGAATTATAGTTCAAATGACATAATCTCTTTATATTCACCTAAGAATTGGTAAAAAAAAATACTTCTTTCCTTTATTAACTTTTTTAAACATTAATTATTTATTTTACATACAATATAAAAATAAATGAATATAATATTTATTGAGTAGAAGCAATTACACAAAAAAATTTGTTGTCATAGTATTTGAACGAAAGAAAAAAAATGTTATTTTAAGAAAAAATAATAATATATTTCTAATAATATTCTTAATACAAAATAATAAATTTTAATATT
>NC_029772.3:3304509-3322251 GCF_000817695.3 Arachis duranensis
TGTTTATTAAACAAAATAATTCAATACACGCATATAAATACATCTATAATCTATTAATGTTTGATTTAAAGGGTTGTAAATGTAGTGGCACTCCACTAACGGGCTTTGACAATGTCAAAGACTCAAAGGTTGCGATTTGTAAGACATGTTTATTATTAAAGTGAATACCCCATCCGGTCCTGACAATTATTTCGAAAGGATAACGAGACCCTTACAAAAATTCAGGTACAGTCAACTTCACATGAATTTTCACCTTATTATTATTCCAATATTTTTTAGCTTTTTGTAACTCCTACTTTACTCCACTACTAAACTTTGTTTACTGATTAAAAAAAAAAAAAAAGAAAGAAATGACCGTCCATAGAGAACCCATATGTCTTCTTAACCATTCTTAACAACTTCGTGATCAATAAATAAGTGGTTCAAGAGTTCGTTGACAATTTATTAGTATTATTAATTTGGTCTTTTCAAATATCTTTGCATAGCTTATCCTTGTAAACTCATTATATTCGCATTCCTTATTGTAACTGAAATTGAAGTGATACCTGATTCCGAAGGGAAGATAATAGGGGAAAAAAATGTTGCTCCATTCAGATGCAATAATTAAGTGTCGAATTCAATGTCCAAAGTTTACAGTTAAGTTGTGTTTTAACTCTCAAATCTCAACCTTACCAAAGTCTCCTATAACAAAAAGATTTGTAAGAACTCGTTTGGGCTCAACTGTCAATTGCGATACACTAATTACACCACTAATAATAGAGTTTTTGGCGCTTTTTATCCTAATCTGTCATTTTTTCGCAAATTTATTATTGAATTGGTATTCTTTTTAGATTTTTTTAATCTGTATGTTATTACCTTGTCACAATGACATTTTTCCATGTCACTATTAGAATTTAGATTTTGTAAATTTTAAATTTTTATTTTAAAGAATAAATGTGATCTCTCACTTTTAAATATTTTTTTATGTTTTTTATATTACCTATAAAATAAATAATGAGAGATCATATTTTATTCTCTAAAATAAAAATTTAAAATTTAGAGTATCTAAATCTTTAATATAAAGACTGTAAATAAAATATGTTTTTAGAGTTAAACATTCTAGCACATGTATTAAAATAATGATAAATAGTTAAGAGTTAATAATTAATAAAATAAATATTTATGAGATTTTAGAGTTAAACATTCTAGCACATGTATTAAAATAATGATAAATAGTTAAGAGTTAATAATTAATAAAATAAATATTTATGAGATTAGTTAGTAATATATACCTTAGTTCTTGTATAAAAAATAACAATAAAATATGTAATATCAATTCTTATGTTATCTCCTCTAAAATTTAACAAGCTGCAGTAACGTGTCAATAATTAAAATATTATTTCAATAATATAATTAATTAATTATATTATTAAAGTAATACTAATTTTTAATTAAAATTTACTTCATATTCGGTAATTAATATGAATAAATTAATTATTTATTAGTATTAATACAATTAATATTAAAATAATATTTTATTCCATGACACATCAGTAGAGGCATTAATATGGTAACTGGTAAGAGAGTTTTACAATAACGGCACATTTCCGTTTTGGTCTTTTGTGTTGAAGGCATGTCTTGTTTTAGTGTTTTTGTTCTAAAAGCACTAAGGTTAGGTTTGTTTTTTAGAAATTGAAACTGACACTAAAAAATTGAGGTTGGACTGAATATTATTGTGTTTGATAATCAGAAAATTAAAATAAAATATTAGTTTTAGAATACAAATTTTTTTAGTCTCTTCAATGTATCTCTAGAAAATAAAAAATAAGACTAAATTTTTTAAAGATGAAAACCAAAATTTTAATAATATTTATTTTTAAAAATACTTTTATTTATTAACTTTAGAATTATAAATCTATTCCTCAATCTTTATATTTATCTTAAAACAAGCATGATATTGAGACATATTTGAATAAAGTACATTTTTTCTGTTTTGCAAGAGATATTATATTCATTAATCTTCAAATAACACTGTTTCACTCGTTTTTTGATCGATTTCGACAGGTGACATCGAAACGAGCTTATATCAAAATCTCAATTATCGGAGAGGAGATATGATTCATCTGAAAAAGAATGAGCTCGATCCAAGAATTACTTAATTACAATATCAAAGTGTCAAAATTACTAGTGGTGGACTTGTGGCAAACAATAAAGGATTAAATTATTGAATAAAGAAAACAATGAAAGTGTAAAAAAGTAAAATAACAACAAAATTCAAAGAAAATAAACAAAACTGGATCAAATAAATAAAAGAAAGTAAGTAAAAAATTGACTTCTAATACTCACATGCACTTGCACTCCATATGCTTCCGTTTTGCATTGCAGAGACTAGGAATTTTATGAGTTTATATGATGATCTAGTATTTTTTATTGAAGTTCCAAACTTTTCTGAGTTTCTATTATTTATAGACTATGGAGATTGACTGATCATGAAGTATGTTGTCCACTATCTTATTTCCTCATTTTTCTCAACCATGACCTTATTTTGACTATAAAGAATCTTGATCCCTAAGTTCGGACACCCATGTCTTCCTTATTCTTCAAGTCCCATGTTTGTTCAACTTGTTCCTCTGATTTCGCGCCCATATTTTCCACTCAGTTTGAGGCTCGAGTAACAAGTCTTGTCGATCAAGAAAAGACAATAACTACTTTTTAACTTCGACGCTTTTGTACTATTTTTTTCATCTTCAGATTATCCGTTTTTGCTTCTGTAGTCAAAATGTTCTATTATCGAGAAAAACCCATTTTTTGTACCAACAAACACATAGACACACAAACTCTATATTATTGCTTGTGATTGAGGAGCCTATCAAAAGTAGTATTAAATTATTTGAATCTAACCCCTTTCTTGGAACCAACTTGGGTAGTTTAGCCTTGGCTTTCAACTTGGAGAAAGGGATTTGATTTGAAGTCCTACAGCTATCATCACTCAAATTAATCTTTGTATGGTGAAGAGTAACTTAGAGTTGGTGGTGCATGTCACACCACTTTAACACTTTTTTCACTTTCAATTTCAAACCTTGGTACCTAGCTCTAGAAAATCATATATCCAAAAAGCATCATCTTTATTTTATTTCTGGACGGATGATAAGAGAAGGGACTAGTATTTTGAAAAAATGAAAAAGAATCATTTTGTTGTGAAATCTATGTCCAATAGTTGCAACAATTCCTTGACAAAATCATCCACCACACTACTTTTAAAAGTTTATAAAAGTTAAGTCCACATAATAAAGTCTCTCTCATCACATCTCTCACCAGATTATCATATCATGGATAACATTCCTTACATCTAATGTACTTACAGGCATCACTTTATATTATTATAATCATCTATCTTTCAAGATAATTGCAGTTAATTTTTATTATAGAAATTTCTAATAATATGTAATGAATTTGACCCGCTAATCAAGAAGCATATATTGGACCAATTATATGTAGCTTTTTTTTATTAATATTGTTTATTTTTCTTTACATTATTGTTGTCTTAAAGGTTAATTTTAAGAATATAATAATAAATTTTTTTTTCAAATTTTTTCTGTTTTGATATATTAAAAATATAAAATAAAAATATTTTTTCAATAAATTTTAATAAAATATTTTTTATATGCTATTTTTGAAATGTATTCTTAAGATATATGTTAATAAAATTCATATTTATTATATTCTAAGTACTAGATATTTTACTTAGTTTTTAAAGTATTAGATAATATTTTTCTAAGTAATTTTTATGCAAACTAGAATACTACAACAATTTAGTAGTTAGCAGCGGTTCTATAGTAATATTGCGACGATTTTTCACTATCGCTAAACATTTTGCGGTGGTTAAATAACCGCTCCAAAATAGGTCACAGGAAAACAGTTAGCAGCAGTTTTCATTAACCACTGGAATAACCGTCGCAAAATCCGCATTTGATTTTGCGGCGGTTTTACCCGTTGCCATAGTTGGCAACAAAAATTCCTTTCATTTTAGCGGCGGTTTGTGACCGTCACTAAATAACATGGATGTAAAAATAACATATGTTTTGCAGCAGTTAAAAGCCGCCACCAAATTCATTTTTCCCGTTTCTTTTTTGTTATTTTGCCTCTTTTATTTTATCTTCTTTTTTTCTTTAATTTATTAAAAATTAATTAAAATAAGGAACTTTTAATCAAATAAAAAATACCATAAAGAACATAAATATATATATATGCAAAAATAATATATATAATAAAATTGTCATGAGTGCATCATTTCTTATAAATTAAAATCAGGTAATGTTAGGAAAATTAACATTAAACACTAAACAAATTAAATTCAATAGTATCTATTTCAGTTAACTCAAACTCATTATTTTTGCTGCAGGTCATGATTGCCAGAAGAAGACGGCCTTGTGCACGATGAAGTTGGTGTACTCTCCAAAGAATCCAACTCTGCAGCAACCTCAGGTGGCAAATTGTCTCTTTGTTGTTGGATTAGATATCTCAAAAGATTCTTTATCGTCTGTCTCTTCGCCTTCTCTTCTGCTGCATCAACCTTTAATTCTGCAATCATCCTTTGATAATCTTTAATTTGCACACCAGAATCTGACTGTTATGCAGTAATGTTACCAAAAACTTGGGTGGGACATGGTCCAACACCTAAGGCACGAATTCGTCCTAAGTGCTCCTTTCCAAGAATTTGTGCAAGCAAATCATTTTGTGAAAGCTGTTTGGAGGATTCATCTTGGCTCTCAATATTCGCAATAGCCTCCTACATATATACCAAAATTCGGGTTATAATGATTTAAAATTAGCATGATAAATACAATAAGAGAAGTAAAAAATTTTAAAACATTACTTACACCAACAATACGCGCATCGACATGGATATATGAGCTATTTTTTTATGAACCGTGATCCACAACTCTCCTCTACTAATGGGCTTTCTTCGTATTTTTTCCTATAAAATTGATGTCGACACAATCATATAAATAACAACACTATATTTAGGAAAATAAAGCAAAATCTTAAAGCAAATAATTAGGGATAAGTACTTTTTTCGTACCCAAGGTCTGGGGTCGAAATCAAAATCGTCCCCGACCTTTTTTTATTAAAATCATCATCAACGTTCAAAAATGCTTTAAAATCATCCTTTCCCGAATTTTTGGACCAAAATACCCTCATCATCATCATTCTTCTATTCACCTTCCACATCCCACCACCTCCACTGCCACCAACATTACCACCACAACCACCACCACCACCACCAACACCACCAAACAGCAACAACACCATACCACCACAACCACCATCAACAGCAACAACACCATACCACCACAACCAGCATCAAGCCCCTCACTGTAACCCTTTAGAAACGCTTTAAAATCATCCTTTCCCAAATTTTTGGACCAAAATACCCTCATCATCATCATTCTCCTCTTCACCTTTCTCACCACCACCACCACCACCACCACCACCATCACCACCACCTACACCACCAAACAGTAACAACACCCTCACCCCACTCCCTCACCGTAACCCCCACCCCCTTCCTCATGCCCCTCTCTTCATGGTCATCATCATCATCATCAACATATTTCATCAACAACAACAAATTTTATCAAAAATTCAGAAATTCAAATTTCAGCAACAACAAATTTCATCAAGAAGAAGAAGAAGAAGAAGAAGAAAAAGAAGAAGGGCGGTGTGGTGCGGCAGGACGGTAGGGCGGCGGTGCGGCGGTATGGAGAAGAAGAAGAAGAAGAAGAAGAAGAAGAAGAAGAAGAAGAAGAAGAAGAAGAAGAAGAAGAAGAAGAAGATGGTCGTGCGGATTGAAGTAAAAAAGGACGATTTTATAACGTTGAGGATGATTTTAATAAGAAAAAAGGTCGGGGACGATTTTGATTTCGACCCCAGACCTTGGGAACGAAAAAAGTACTTATCCCCAAATAATTATTTACTACCTCTTCGTCTTTTCGTCTTGCCAATATTTTGGAGTCCCGAGTATGTGTGTAAATTTGTTTCGAACGATTTAAAGCATTTTGTTTATACTTTTTCTATGAATAAATAACGAAACAAATACAAATGAGACTGGGATGAATATTATAAAATTTAAAGAGAGTTTTACATAGACATACAAATGTTTTAGGGGAAATAATATAAAATACCATTTGTTACCTTTGTTCTTCCTTCAAACGATATTCAAGAAACCATTTCCAATGATTTTCTTCTATTTCTGATGGATGATGCTTAACATTTTTCTCAAGAGTCTTTGTTTCATTGTAAAACTTATGATACAAGTTGTGTCTTGTATCCTTCCAGTTCTTTCCTATTCTTTGTATAATTTCTCACTTTATTTTTCCTCCAGCGTCATCCTCATAGTGAAAGACTCGCTACAATTATTTATTATTGTCAGTAACCAAAACCAATCAACAAGCATAAGACCATGGTAATGTGAAGAATTCAATAACAAAAAAAGACTACTTTAAAATGAAAAAGTATAAGAATTTAAGAATCTAGATAGCATTTAGTTGCAATTACAGATAAGATAGAAATGCTTATTTAATTAATAATTAGTCGCAATTACATATAAGTACTCCAAAAAATATTAACACAAATATCTAATAATTAGTCCTGATAAAATTATAGTAATTCAAATATACTTAATAATTTTATTAACTTAAAACTAACTCAATTAGTAGGAGTCCAAATAATACTTCTTTAAAACACTTATTTCATATCATTTTAATTTCCAAATAACTAAAATATGTAAATAAAAAATACAAATTTTTTATAATAGACCGTTGTTCTTTATTTTATTATTCCATTTATGTGTAATTACTTTTAATTTTCCTACATGTTATTATTTTTATTTTTAATTAAGCTGCATAAATAGTGGGATATTTAAGACTTTTTGGAGTTTAATTTAATTAATAATCAATAATATTTAACTTAAAATATAAATACTTTTGACCATGTATTATGACACGTAATAAATAATTTACATAAAAATAATAAATTAACAAAATATTTAATAAAAAAACTAGTTACACAATTATACATTTAGAATACATCAATAAAATTTTAAATAATATTAATTTAAGAAACATAAAAAGATTATTATCATACTATTGGACAATGTGTTTTATTAAAATATTATTGGTCACATTTGTTCTAAATTAAATAGTATTAAGTGAAGGTGAGATATTTTAAATATTATGTTTATGTGTCTATGCTAATTTTATAGTGACTCGTATTCGCTAAAGTTAATTAAAGTAATAAAGAAAATTTGGGCTCGTTTTGATGAATGGCATTTTTTATAAATTTGTTTCCTCGTCATTTGTATGTCACCATTAATTAGTTCAATATATTTTTTTATTATAATAGATATCAAAGCTAGATTTCAAAGTCACGGAGTAGTGTAGAATATATGCAAGAATTGAACAATGTTTTAGACTTTACATTCGCCAATGCATCGTCCGATGGTATGATAAAGTGTCCACGTCCTCGATGTGGACTTCAACTTATGCAAATAAGAGAAGATGCATACAACAATCTGTTGATAAGGCTCTTTTTCCCTGGATATATGATTTGGTTACGTCATAGTGAGAAGCTAGTTGAAGAGAGATCGACGAGTAGATGAAAATCCTATATTCTAAGTGAATCTAATGCATCAAATGGGGCATTTAATTTTACAATGCAACATGGGAGTGAGGACACAATAATAATTGAACATGTCAAAGATGATGAAGAGGAGTTGTTACTGATATGAAGGTCCAAGTCGCGAGGCGCGAGATTTTAACCATCTACTTGTAGACAGAGAGCAGGAATTATATCGTAGATGCTCAAAGTACTCTGAATTATTGTTCTTCGTGAAACTTTATCATATTAAGTGTATGTGCGGTGTGACGAGTGACAAGGCAATATCCATGTGAGTGCAGCAAGACATCAACTGGCATGTTATAGCATAAAGAGGCGCATAATAACGATAGTTTGTTGAGGCATCCAAGGGATGCTGAAAAGCATGGAGAAATTTTGATGCAAAGTATATTAACTTTTCCAAAGGTCCACCCAGCATTCGCTTAGCCTTAGCGAGCTATGGATTTAATCATTTTGGGAATATGAGCACAAAGTATTCCATCTAATTCTTATCTTGTACAATCTTTCTCCCAGACTTTGCATGAAACAGACTTCTTTCCTTCTATCCATGATTATTCCTGGTCTCAAAATATCAGGTAACGACATAGTGTGTGTTTGGATTTCAGTTTGTAAACGGGAGTTTGCATAAAATTAATTTTGCAAATTTGATTTTGATGAAAGGTAAGTTTGTGTTAAAGTGATTTATGTTTGGTAATCTTTACATCAAAATGGACTATAATAAAGTAAATATTATTTGGATGAAAAAGTATGAGAAGCCAATGGAATATTTGTACAATGTGTACAATGGAGGTATATAGAATATTAGAGATATAATCATTAGTGTTACCTCTTCCCATCAGCTGGAGCTTTTGGGATGAGTGGTATCATGACATGGTATTAGAGCGCTAGATTCGAAAGATTAAGAGTTCGATCCTTGTGAGCCTCAAAATCAGTTTAAACTTTTGGGAAGATGTTTATTAACTCAATAGCCCATTGTACACATTGTACAAATAGTCCATTGTCTCCCTAGCGGGATCCTTTAAAATTTATTATCAAAATAGGTCACATGATATTCTCTAATTACAATATTAAGGATCTCTCTCTTTTTCCCTTTCTCCATCTCACTTCCTCTTTTATCCACTTTATCTCTCTTATATATTATTACTAATCTATTATATGTAATATATCGATTATATATTACCAATTTTATAATCAAAGTATACACATGACAGTCTCTAATTATAATTAAATTAAAATCTTTTCCTTCAAAATCGAGGAGGTTTCTCCTATCTCCCTCTTCCATTTTCTATGTTCCTCCTTCACCCACCTATTTCTTTTATTTATTGTCCTTAATTACTAATTATTAATTTAACAACCTAAATATATTACATAATATTTTTTCAGTTCAATTGAAATTAAAATCTATTATATATTATTAATTTGATAATCAAAATGTACTACATAGCATTCTTTCTCATTGCAAGTGAAATAAAATATTTTTCTCTAAAATTAAGGAGTTTGATCTCTCTTCCTTCTGCACTCACTTTATCTTTCTTGGCTTTTTAATTAATATACCATAACTTTTAAAATTTATTACTAAAATGTTACTCTTCTTAAATTATTTATTCAAATATGATTTTTTCATAGTAGAACTTATTTTTCGGTATCTGACAAGAAAATGTTTACTTGAGAAGTACTTCTAACAAAGAAAACGCTAACTCGTCAATTATCACTACAACACTTCCGGTATTTAGTGGCAGTTATACAGCAACATTGCGGCGGTCTTTCACCACCACTAAACATTTTGCGGCGGATAAATGACCACTCCAAGATAGGTCGCGTGCAAATAGTTAGTGGCAGTTTTTGCCAACCATAAGGATAACTGCTACAAAATTAACGTTTGATTTGCAGCGATTTTACCCGCTGCCATAGTTAGTATGAAAACTACCTTTCATTTTAGCGGCGGTTACAAACCTTCGCTAAATAGCATGTACGTAAAATGGCATACGTTTTGCGGTAGTAATTTAATGTTCTCTCATAAAGCACATTTAGAAAAAAAACAAAGCAAAGATTACAGGTTCAAATAAGGTCATAATCCAAGATAGACAGTGTTGTGCATGTGAAATTTCCTCGGTGGTTCAAGGATGAGGTTGATAGAATATTAAATTGACTAACGTCTTTTTAGCCTAGAATTTGTACTTTATGAAATCCAATCTTCATATTAAGGATGAATGTTATATGTTGCCAGGTTCTAATGAAAAGTATGCAGCATTCGAAAGAAATGAAGTTGTTTGCATACAGTCCCGTGTTTCAGGCAAGACGTTTTAGGGCGTACAGCGTCAACGGGTACAAGTTTAGGACTATCACGAAGGAAGACGGGCTGAAAATAAAAAATAGTAGAGTTTATGTCTCTTCTAGTACAAGAAGTTCTGCAAGCATGCGTGATAATAGAGTGATTGTTGGTAGTGTTCCATATCATGGAAAAATTGTGGACATAATTGAATTGAATTATAGCTGTCATTTCACAGTGGTATTGTTCAAATATATTTAGGCTGATACAACTACCAGCTGAGGCATCAAACAAGACCATTTGGGCCTTACCAGCGTTAGTTTCTCTCGTCCAATACACACCGGTGATCGAGAAGACGATGGACCGTACATATTGGCATCAGAAGCTCATCTCTTATATTATGTGGATAATGAACTAGATAAAGAATGAAGTGTAGTGGGGTTCATGTGAAACCACGAGGCTTGTATGGCATGGTAGAAGAGAATGAAGAAGCTGAAGTTGAGTTTTCTCCACAGCCAGGGTTGAACATATCAACAGCAGATGATATTGGAGATTTACAACTGGTAAGGGATGATAATCTAGAAGACCCCACAGACAATGTTTCTGAGAATTTTGATGATGTTGCATAATGGAAGTATGAAAAAAGTGAACGTCATTTAAAGAGGATCTTTGTGTGATTAATAAGTTTAATAAAGTTAATGATGTATGTAGTTTGCTAGTTACAATACTATCTGAATTTTTGTATTTCAATTAAGTCTAGATATAATTGTTGGTTTTAATGAATAAAAGCGGTTTCCTGTTTCTTGCAATGTTTTTGTTATAGCAAATGTTAGTATCTAATAAAGTATTAATGTCGTTATTGTTGTTGTTCTTAATGTCATGGTGATGATAATCATGATATCTAATAATCATTATCATTTTCAATATATTGTTATGACTAATAAATATTAGTGAACATAAAATGATGGTGTAACAGGACAAATGAAAACGAAAGACTTTTCACCATATTGTGCAAGCACAATATTCGCTAAAGAAATTGTTATGCCCTCTCCATTCTCGTCATTCGAACATACAATTTCTGTTGCTAGAGACAAATAATTTTGTAAAGTGGATGTGAGGTGTTGGTTGGAAGCTATATCATGACGATCTTGTTCTAACTAATACTTAGAAACGGCAAACGAATATACTATGCATGTTTGTTCTTTAGGCATACCCTTAAACACTTGCTTTAAAGTTTAAAGTATATTTGAATAATATATATTTTAAGTTGATATATGCTAACAAATTTGCAGCAATCGTATTTGTTATGTTAACGTTCAAATTTGTAGGAACTTTATGAATGGGGATCAATGTACGAAGAGAAATTTGGGTATATCTTTGTGACATGTGCATTTTTAATATAGAAAGTGCATCATAGGCTTTACCAAAACTATCATGAATTATATGTCTTTTATTATGTAGACACGCTTTACAAATAAGTATGCTGTTGAGTTGGATATTGCTTCAAAAGAGGAAATAAAGTATATAGAATTGCATATTACAGAATTTCTTTTCAAGAAATTTGCCCAAACAACCAACAAGGGAGATGGTAATTGTTGTTTATTTTTTTTTAGTTTTAAAATTGTATTAGCATATTATCATACATTTTTTTTCTTAATTACTATCTAATGACCTGGGAGTTTTCATTTTCTTCTGAGTAGACTTAGATTGTTGTATGCATGTTGATATTTTCAGTATCAACTAGATGGGACATAGACTAATCCAGAAGACAATTTAATTGGTATCTACTCCATTGAAATTGTCATTCTCAGGCAGTTTGATCTCAATAAGGTTAGGGAAAAAGACAATGAAACTTTAGATAACCAACAAAGACAACATGATGTACATGCTGCAAAAAGGGGCTTCAATCTGAACAAAAAACCATGGTTTGGAGATGAATTATCAGATCCTGTATCACGTGAAGGCAGTAGATTCTTGATAGAGTATTTTTGGCCAAGTCAATATGATGTTGAAGAAAAATTTTGACCTTTTATTTTAACACTTAGGTTGATTACCTTTATTTAATGGTTTGGGTCGCAGACTCACAGTATTACGTATTTGTCTACTTTAAGAATTTCAATCTTTATGTTTGATTGAACTTTGTTTTAATTTTATAAATTCAGACGATGACTTATTTTTTCTTTTACATTTATGCTTGAATGCAAACTTGAAAGATCTTATAGTAAATGAGGAAATCCAATTTGTAAATTTGTTCACATGATTAGTCAAAATATATTTTTGTAAGTGATTAATTTTTGTTACGTAAAGCAAATCCAAAAATAGTGTAACGATTAAAGTAACAATGATTAAAACGTAATTCTAATAAAAAAGTAGTGAGAACGTAAGTAGATCATACTCGGTTATTTTTTTAAAATAAATCAAGTTAGACGTATTTTGCAGCGGATAGAATAAAACCGTCACAAATAGTTTATCGTGTATTACCCGCCACTGTAACTACCACAATATGTCTAACTGCCGTAAAATGCTAAACTATTACCAGCCGTCCTCTTATCCGTCATAATTGTGGCGGTTTTTTGAAATCGCCGCTATCTGCCAATTTTTGTGTAGTGTATTCACTATACAAAAGGTGATAAAGTCTACGTATATCTCATATTTTTTCTCTCATTTGATAAGTTTTTTTAATATTTATTACAAAAATATTAGATATTATTAATTTTAAGTTATAATAAAAATTAAATATTGAGATATAATTTATTTAAAAAAATATAATCTCATAATATTATTGCAAAAAAATATTAATATATATAAAATAACACATTTTAAAAAAATAATAATAGAAGTTTTAGTATTAATTTCCTGATTATAGACCTACATTAATCATCAACGTTTGAGTTCCTATATATAACTTCTTTGAGATTAATGACCTTTGACCATGTTTGGTCCAATCTAATCTAGTAATCTTTAATATTATTTTCTACAAGTATTCATTTCCTGATTATAGACCTACATTAATCATCAAGGTTTGAGTTCCTATATATAACTTCCTTGAGAGTAATGACTTTTGACCAAGTTTGGTCGTCCAATCTAATCTAGTAATATTTAATATTATTTTCTACAAGTATTCATTTCCTGATTATAGACCTACACTAATTATCAAGGTTTGAGTTTCTATATATAATTTCCTTGAGAGTAATGACTTTTGACCATGTTTGGTCGTCTAATCTAATCTAGTAATTTTTAATATTATTTTCTACAAATTTTCTCTAGTGTCTTGTCAAATTGAATATTGGAAAGCAGTCAAATCACCTTGTTAATGTTCTTCCATGCATTTTAAGTGCATGGACTTGGTATTAATGTATATGGGTGAATTTTTTTCTCGAGCTTAATTTAAGTCAAACATGTAACGTATTTTGCGTTTTAGTCCTTTAATACATATTATATAAATATTCTATTAACTCTTCGTACCTTTTCAATTTTAAAAATGGTGACATATAAATTAAAAAACCAAAAGAGATAAAGTTAGTGGATCAGAGGAGGGACAGAGAACCCCTTAGCTTTGGATATGTTTATCATATAATATGCATAGTATGATTATAAACTAATGTATGATGTATGTCTTGAACTACTTTTATTTATTTATTTTATCATATATTGCTAGTAAATTTAGTTGTCAATTTGTTTTTAAATAAACATTTGAATTCTTAATTATATTGTAATATATATTGTACAGGTTTAGATTTAAAATTAGAATTCATGGACAAGTAGAATGAAGACAATGAAAAAAATGCAATGATAAATAGGAGTGTTCAAAATCGATTCAGACCGAACTAAACCGACCAACCGAGCTGAAAAACTGAAAATCGAACAAATCAAAAACCGAAAAAACCGAAAAAAATGTATTTTGTTATTTTTGTTACGGTTCGGTTCGGTTTTCGGTTCTAACATTGAAAACCCTAACCGAACCGGGAAGATAAAAAACCCTAAAAAAAACCAAGCCCACCCCACCCCCAAATGCACGTAACCTAGCCTAACTTTCCTCACATCGCCGCCCTTCCACTGCTCCCAGGACCTCCTCGCGGACAGAGCAGCCCAGTACACAGCCATCCACAGCCAGATCCCAGCGCCCAGATGCCCAGGACCTCCCTCGCAAGTCGCAAGTCGCACCCAGTAGTCAAGTACTCCAGTAGCACAGAGAACCCGACACCCAGCAACATCCTCGCAAGTCGGACCCAGCACCACCCACTCACCCAACGGACACAGAGCACTGTTTCAAGTCAGATATGTAGCCCGAGCAACTGAGTCAGGTATGTAACTTGACTGGAATTGATGTTCTGTTTCTTGTTCATTACTTCATCTCCAATTGCTTCAACTGCTTCTGGTGTTTGTTTTGTGCTGTTGAATTATTGAAACTGCCCCTGTTGTGTTTTGTTTTGCTGTTCTGTTGAGTGTTGAATTACCGAATTACTTTTGAAGTGATTTAGTATGTTTCGGAGCTTCTGGATCTTTATAGGGTTAGATTGAAATCAGTATGCTCAGCTAAATTTGAATAATAAGAACAGAATTTTGATTTTGTACGGTATGAATTACTTTTGTTGGTATTGTTGCTGGTTGTTTAATGAATTTCTAAATTTGTTTACCGTGGATAGATTGTGTGGAGAATAGCATTCTACTCCAAGTTATATGTGTTGTTAGAGTTTATTGTAATAATTGTTAAGAGTTTTTCTAATAATATATCTATTTTTTCAACCTGGTGATGAGCAAGCTTTCCATGAATCAGGTCATGTTGTTACAGGCTGGTTCTTAAAACATTTTACATAAGTGTGTGTGTTTTATACAGGGCTAAAAAGTCAATGCAGATGTTAAGATTTACATGTGTATATGAGAGATTTGATTCTTTATTTGTGCATGCCCTTAATTATTTGGTTGTTTATTTATATATCATGCTAATTATGAGTGTAGATTATATCATGTTAAGATCAGCAGTATGTCACTATACTTTCAACTATAATGCAGAAAAATTCAGCTTAAAACATTAAAATACAAAAATTGAAACATAAGTATTTAAGAAATGCATATTATAAAGCAAGATTTGTTACCTAAAGTTAACTCAAACTCATGCAGCCTATATCAAAAATATCCCTTTAGACCCAGACTCTAAATCATCCAACTTGATATAAGGACAGAAAGTTTTATATGAGCTTGCTTGAATTTGATATTTTTTGTGTTGAGCACTTGAATCCTTTTCTGATTGAATGTACTAACTAAATTTGAAGGTGCATTTGAAAGGAGATATTATTAGTTTAAATTTATTCTGCATTCTATTTCATCTGCATTATTACTATTAAAAATAATTGTCTTGTTAACAAAGGTACCATTGTAAAAGATATCATCTCCTCAATCTGTGTTAATCACTGGTGCTATATTATTATTATTATTATTATTATTATTATTATTATTATTATTTGCCTTTTGATTTCAGGTTGATTTGTTTAAAGATGTTTTGCAGTTTTGCAGGAGAGAACACCAAAACATGATTGTCTTTTGCTGAAAATTTATTTTTATCTTTTATTGTATAGACTATTAAACTTTTAATAATTTTAATTGTGGTATTATAATTTCTTTTATCGTTGAATTTCATTGTATTAAGACTTTTTTTACTCTTATGGATGTAGTTTTACTTTTATATGTTATGGCTTTGTGAAATAGAATGACATTTTTTTAATCGATTGAAAAAACCGAACAAATCAAACCGAATTTAATTGGTTTGGTTTGGTTCGGATGATCTCGATAAAAAAATAGAACCAAACCGAACCGCAGTTAAATTAAACGATTGGATCGGATGACTTTTCTCTAAAAAACTGAACCAAACCGCACCGTAAACACCCCTAATGATAAAGCTAAATTACTTTCCATTATAAAAGATGATTTAATGGAAGTTGATGAAGTATGCACATTGATTGGTGAATATAAAATTAAATATATTTGCAAAGATCCACATAGAACTAGTGAAAAAATTGGTCATTTATGGGTTTAAAAAATTTTGGAAGGTCATCCTTCAATGTTATAAAATATTTTGAATGGAAAAACATGTTTTTATTCAGTTGTGTGCAGAGTTGATTGAACATGGTTTGAAGAGCACTAAACAAATGGGAGTGTAAGAAATGGTTGTGATGTTCTTAAATATGGTTGGTCATAAAATTGACAATAGGATGATACAAAAAAAGGTTTCAACATTCAGGAGAGACGGTGAATAGGCATTTTAAGCAAGTATTACTTGTTTGCTTGAAGTTAACATTCAAATACACAAAGCCATTAGATCCTATATTTCGAAAAGTTCAAACCAAAATACAAAATGATCAACGATATTGGCTATTTTTTAAAAATGCTATAGGAATCATTGAATGTACTCATATTCCATGTGTGTTTAGCTAAAATGAACAAGCCAAATTTATTGGAAGGAAAGGATTTCTAACACAAAATGTGATGACAGTGTGTGATTGGAACATATGTTTTATATTTGCATTACCAGGATGGGAAGACAAACTTCCTAATACTTGTGTTTTGTAAGATGTAATCTCAATGCCTAGTATGAATTTTTCATATCTTTTCACAGGTATAATTTTTTCTCATAATTATAAAATATTTATATTTTTAAAATTTATTATTGATATGACAAAAATATTCTTTTTTTTAGGTAAATATTATTGAATAGATTCAATATATCTAACACCAGTTGGATATATTGGTCCATATAGATATGAATGCTATCATCTTCCAAATTTTGGACGTTCATCTGGATTTGCAAATGGTAATGAAGTGTTTAAGGTGAAGTTCAAAATAGATTTACAATTTTGAGTCGTATGCCAAAGTTTAAAATAGAAACTTAAGTTCAAATAGTTAGTGTAACAATAACTATTCATAATTTTATTCGACAAAATTCTGAAACAGATTTTGAGTTCACACGGTATAAAGATGAAAATATTATTGAAGATAAAGATGATAATCAAATTGATGATAGTCTATCCCCAAATTTATCTGTTACCTCTTCTTCAGAAGTATAAAGATGAAAATATTATTGAAGATAAAGATGATAATCAAATTGATGATAGTCTATCCCCAAATTTATCTGTTACCTCTTCTTCAGAAATGAACATTTTTAGTACATAGATCAAATCTTGATACTTTTGCAATTAATCTGGATTAACATTCTAATCAGACAAACAAATAAACCGGTCAAACTTGAATTGGACCGGTTGGCCTGCAGCACGCGCATCACACAAATACTTGAATGATTTGCTGGTTATTGAGTTCGAACTTGGGACCTTCAATATATAAAAGAGCCTTCAACAACTAAGACAAGTTTAGTCTTTGTATTATATGGTGCCTCTTTATAATTATATTACAAACTATTAGATATATCCTAATTAATAATTTTATATATTTACTCTTTTAGTCATACTATTTTAAGATATTTTTTATTCTTTTATATTTTTATTTTAATGAGTATTGTTCATATTAATTTAATTTTTTATTTTATATTTGTCCTTTCTTAAATTAATTTTTTTTAATTATCTATTAATATTAATATTAATATTAATATTTTTTAACATATATTTGAATAATGTAATAGATACTAATTAATTAATAAATTAGAAAATAAGTTAATTTAATATAAAAAATTATTATGAAAAATGTAAAATTTATATAATTATTTAATTATGACCGAGTCAACCGGTTCAACCTGTGATTCACCAGTTGAACCAGTGACCCGATAGTCTAACCAGGTCGATTGCCGGTTTGGTTCTCATAACTATGAA
>NC_029772.3:3322438-3330686 GCF_000817695.3 Arachis duranensis
CTCTCTCTCTCTCTCTCTCTCTCTCTCTCTCTCCAAGTATTAAATTAAGAAGGGCAGTATTTCACGACTCTTTCAGAGATAATACTTTCTCTCTCTCTTTCTCTCTAAATTAAGTGCAGCTCTTCACAATTCTTCCATACACAGTCTCTTTCTCTATCTGTCTGTCTATGTGAATAATAGAAAAGATGCAATTTAAGAACTGTCGTTGCCACTACCATATCAACAGCGATGGCCGTCCCCCGTACCTGTACCACTTTTCTCCCACTTTTCTTTCCACTTCAAGTTTTTTTCTCTGTGTTCTTTCTATCTCTTTTTCCTTTTTTTTCTCTAGCCTCTCCTTTTTTTTTTCTATTTTAGTGTCTTTTCTGGTTCTTCCTTTTTTCATCCTCTTCTTCTCAATCCATCTCTCTCTCTCTACCTGTTTTATTTTGTTTAATATTCTGAACTAGATTAATTTCTTGGTTCAAGTTTTGATAACCTTCTTATAATGTTTTATTCTCTTTTTATGGTGCTTTTGGTTCCCTTTATGGTTAATTTTAGTACGATAGTGCAGATCTATTTAGATTTAGGAAGAAAATACTTTGAGAGAGATTTTTTGTCGGTAAAAATATTTTTAGATTGACAAATAAGTAGATCTATTTCAAAAAGAAAAAACATCTTACTATGTTACAACAAATTTGTGTAATTTCAAAAAAGCAAGAGATTTAGATTTATTTTTATTTTTTTATTAAAATTTTTTGTAATCAAATACTATACTTCATCTCATTTTATTGTTCAACATAAAATATATATGCTTTTCTAGAGATAAAATTGATGATTTTTTTTATGCAATTTATAAGTATCATTTGATTATTTCTATGAACTAAATTTTTTTTTTAGTAAAAAAATCTTAAATTAAAAATTTAATCTTAATATGTAGTCAAAATTTTATATGCACATCTAATTAAGAAGTACAGTTCTTCACGACTCATCCAGATATAGTGCTCTCTCTTCAAGTATTAAATTAAGAAGTGCATCTCTTCACGACTCTTTCAAAGACAATACTCTCTCTTTCTCTCTAAATTAAGAAGTGCAACTCTTCACGATTCTTCCAGACACAGTCTCTCTCTATCTGTGCATGTGTGTGAATAACAGAAAAAATGCAATTTGAGGACTGCTGATACCACTACTATATTGTCTCTCTCTATCTGTGCATGTGTGTGAATAACAGAAAAAATGCAATTTGAGGACTGCTGATACCACTACTATATCAGTAGAATTGGCCGTCATCTACCTCCACCACTTTTCTCTCACTTTTCTTTCCACTTCAAGTCTTTTTCTCTCTTTTTTCTTTTTTTCTCTCTGGCCTCTCCTTCCTTTTTTTTTCTATTCTAGTATCTTTTTCGATTCTTCCTTTTTTCATCTTCTTCTTCTCAATCCATCTCTCTCTTTCTCTACTCGTTTTATTTTGTTTATTGTTCTTACCTAGATTGATTTCTAGGTTCAATTTTAATAACCCTTTTATAATATTTTACTCTTTTTTTATGATGCGTTTGGTTTTTTTTATGATTAATTTTAATACGATAGTGTAGATCTATTTAGATTTGGGAAAAAATACTTTAAAAAAAAAACTTTTTTGTCCATATAAATATTTTCATATTAAAAAATAAATAGATTTATTTCGAGAAAAAGAGACCTCTTACTATATTGTAGCAAGTTTGTGTAGCTTTAAAAAAAATAGAAGATTCAGATTCATTTTTATTTTTTTATTAAAATTTTTTATAATCAAATATTGTGTTTTATCTCATTTTATTGTTCAACATAAAATATATATTTTCTTTTCTATAGATAAAATTGATATTCTTTTATACAATTTATAAATATCATTTGATTATCTTTATGAACTAAAATATTTTTCTTAAATTAAAAATTTAATCTTGATATATAGTCAAAATTTTATATGCACATCTAATTATATATTATCACCTATGTATTGCATAAATGAGAACAGATTTAGCTGAACGCAATATTTTACAACTATTGATACATACAAATTAAACTCAAATGAATTCATCACATTTGAACATGAACTCAAAGCACAGACAGCGTTTAAAATGACAAGCTATTTAGACAGAACAGAGTCACAGCCTCACAGGAACACAAGCTACTAACACGGAACAGAGAGATCCAATGTTACAAGTCAACTGCGTTTCACCCTCTGACAGAACCTTCAAAAACACACACACAAAAAGCACGCACCAAAAACACAACCCAGGGAGACGCTCTCTTACGTAGTTACCATTTTGCCCTTCCGCTTTTGCCTCCTTTCGTCCTTCTTTGACTCGACTACTGAAATCCCAAACACAAACAAAAACACACTCTCTCTTTCTCTCTCCACCACAATGGACTCCGCCCAAGAAAACTCACTCACGGAGCTCCGGCAAAGCAGTTCCGGCAACGCCGCGGAATTGCAATCGGAGGATCCGAATCGATATTTTCCACAGCCTGATGCCGGAGCCACATCGTCCGCCAACGCCGGCGGTGCAAGGTACAAGCTGATGTCTCCGGCAAAGCTCCCGATCTCGAGGTCCCCGTGCGTCACGATTCCTCCGGGACTCAGTCCGACGTCATTTCTCGAATCTCCGGTGCTGCTTTCCAACATGAAGGTCAGTGAAGCTTCGCTTCTTATTCATTTTTTTTCTAGGGTTTTGTTTTTGGCATAGTAGATGATGAAGGTTAAGTTTTTTTTATGTAACCGGTTTATCAGTAAACGAATTAGGAGGAAAAAAAAAGATTAAGTGAATTCATTAATGAAATGTATTTTTCCTCCTCTTTAGTTGATTTATAATTTTCTACTCAATTTGGTCAGAGATGGCATTTTCTTAACTTGACCTAAGTGAAGTTCACTCAGTGTGAGTGGCATACCTAAAATATGTTTATTTCTCTATAATTTTCTTGCAAAATGCTCTCACCATCCAAACGCAGCATCTCTGGGCTATTTATTATTCTTTCTTAGGAATATCTTTTTAATGTTTTTTTGGGGCTCTTAAGTGATGTGATTTAATTGTTGATGAGTTGAAGATGCTGTTTGTTTCACGAAAATAAATATTCGAAATTCCAGTGTTAGTGCTTATACTTGTCTAATCTGGTGACATTTTGAATTGGGCCTTTTTCTGTCTTCTGTTTCACTTGGTAGATTTTATTATTGGGTAGCTTGTGTTTTCGGGACCGTGAGATTCTGATACTTGCTCTTATAGAATTATGTATTCGTTGCTTTATGCTCAGTACGGTATTCTCTTGGAATATGACTTTCAATTAGGAAACTATCAATCACTAAACATTATCTC
The DNA here is from genome assembly GCF_000817695.3 of Arachis duranensis. Lineage (NCBI taxonomy): Eukaryota > Viridiplantae > Streptophyta > Magnoliopsida > Fabales > Fabaceae > Arachis > Arachis duranensis. The sequence goes on from NC_029772.3 coordinate 3,325,765, forward strand.
TCTTTTTTATTTATTTTCTTCATTTTTTTAGTGTGGTGCTGTTTTTTCACATCATGAGTCTCTTTTTTCGTATTGATGTTACCCCTTTTCCTTTGTTTTAGTTTTTGATAACTCCTTTCTTTTGCCATTTATGTATATGGAACAACCGCATATATATGTCACAAAGATTGTGTGTCAAGATTTTTCTTTTCTTTTGTATCCGCACATGATTGCTGGATGTTAATTATCTGGGCGGTCATAATTTGTGCAGAATCCTTTGCAAGATTCATGTGAGAATGGGTTTCCCGATTTGTGTGTATAAATAACTTGCACAGATGATGTAGTGTGCTGTCTTTTGTCCTAGAGACACCAACAAACAATAAGCGGATGTCATGAGGAGAAACTTATGAACTTCGCTTATGGTCAGTTGTAGTTGGGTCTTTTTGTGTATGCAGCTGACAAATATGCTCCATTGTGGAGTTGACCCCAACAAATTTATATTGTCTATTGTTGTTACTGGTATGCTTGATCCATTGAGTAGTGTTTAGGGTCTTAGGCTTAAGGCTTCCCAGGTATTCGGAAACTTAGTGGTGTTGTTCTTTTCTTCTTTTTCCCTTGCTTTTGCTTTGTTTAGCTGATGACTCATTTTTTTTACTATATACTAATTTCTGTATTTGATTTTTATGATTAGTCTTAATTCTGCAATTGCTGCAGACAGGGGGCTGTAGGTAATAATAGTTTTTGTATGCCTTGCAGGTTGAACCTTCACCAACTACAGGTTCCCTTTCTAAGCTTCATCAAACAGGGCATGGTTCTGTGACTTCTGCTGCTGTATCTACTACATTTCCTGTAACCACTGTATGCTTCAATACCAGTACTGTTGATGACAGAACATCGAGCTTCTTTGAGTTCAAAGCACACAATAGATCAAATATGGTAATGAATTACTTGATGTTGCTAAAACTGGGGATATCTTATTGATAATGTGGACACATGAACTAAGCATTGTTGTTTGTTTATCCTAACGTGTTCTGTGTTATCAATATATCATGATTAATTAAATATCTTGCTGTTACTCATTAGTGATGCCAATCTAAATAAATTCCTTAAGTCTTTCACCATCTTAACCATTTTTTTTTCATTGTTTTGGTGGAAGAGTTAGTTGGAAACAGATTTGTAGTTCATGTCTCAATACTACTGTTTTGAAGATTTCTGGTTGCAAGTGCTTACCTTGTACTATGAACTTATTTTTAAGGTTAATGCGGACTTCAACAACCATGTAAATGAAAAATCTACTCAAATAGATGTTCAAGGAAAAGCCCCATGTTTCCCCTCGTCACCATCAGTTAAAAGTGAGATAGCAGTAACTTCAAATGAATTAAGTCTATCATCACCTGTTCAAATGGTTAGTTCAGGAGCTAGTTCTCATGTTGAAGTCGATATGGATGAATTTAACCACGGGGGCAGCACAGCCAGTGGGCTTCAAGCATCACAAGTTGAGAGTAAGAGCAATGGACTTTCGGTTGCATCTGACAGAGTATCTGATGACGGATATAACTGGAGAAAATATGGGCAAAAACTTGTTAAAGGAAGTGAATTTCCACGAAGTTATTACAAATGTACACATCCCAACTGTGAAGTGAAGAAACTATTTGAACGTTCTCATGATGGGCAAATCACTGAGATAATTTACAAGGGAACACATGATCATCCTAAACCTCAACCAAACCGCCGATACTCTGCTGGAAGTATTATGTCAATGCAAGATGAGAGATCTGATAAGGTTTCTTTTGCTGGTCGAGATGGTAATGCAGGCTAGAAGCTTCTCATTGATCCAAGTTTGTTGTTAATTATTTTTTAAGTAACTAATGTGGCACCCTGCCCCCTCTTTTTTTTATCTTTTGAATTGTAGACAAGGTATCCAATATATATGGCCAGGTCTCTCATGTTGCTGAGCCCGGCAGTACTCCAGAGCTGTCACCTGGAGCAGCAAGTGGTGATAGTCCAGAGGGTGCAGGGCTTGCATCAAATAAGATTAATGATGAGCTTGATGATGATGATCCTTTCTCCAAACGAAGGTTTGACAATTTAGACCAAAACTCTAGGCTTTTCTACTTAACGTGTTTCCTTGCTGATTGAAAGTTTTGTTTTGAGCAGAAAAATGGATCTTGGATGTGCTGATATCACTCCTGTAGTTAAGCCTATCCGGGAGCCAAGGGTTGTTGTACAAACTCTGAGTGAGGTTGATATATTGGATGATGGATACCGTTGGCGTAAGTATGGGCAGAAGGTTGTGAGAGGCAATCCAAATCCTAGGTATGCCCCTACGTTGATGATACAATTGAAGCTAAATTGATCATAAACTATTTAAAATGTGTCCTTCGTCAATCCCTTTTTGTTATTTCATATATATTATTGCAGTATTTTACAAGGTTGATGATGCTTTGTGGTTCTAGTATAGCAAACAGTTGTATGTTGCATTATATAATGGTACATATTCTAAAACCTAACATGAGCTTAAGCAAGGATTGGGAATTGGAATTTCTTTCTCTTTGTTGAGCCAAAATTTTGGTGTATAGAATTTCAAATTAAGAACTTCTATCCTATTTCAGCTAAAAGTTACTTGAAATGCTTTTTGGTTTAACTGGCAGAACTTCCATAATTTAGTTTACTTTAATACTGCAAAAAGATACTTACAAGTTGCGGTTGATGAGGATCCGATCTCAGATACCATAAAACTTAGTGTGTTGATCTAACAGTTTTCAGATGTTGGGATAGCACCTAGTGTAGAACGATAGAACTCTGCTTTTTGGTGGCTAAATTAGGTGTAGAGAAGACTTGAGCAAACCCCAGTAAGAAGAGTAGATTAACCCAATAGCTCTAATTTTGAATTGAGAAATGCTCAAGGGCCAGCAAAATTTATTGTTTTTTGCCAGCATTTTTAGCCATCAGCCCAATTTCTTTAGTCTAGTCATCTAACAACATACTTTTAGCTCACACTTTTAAACATTGCTGGCTAACTGCCGGGGAAAAAACAATAAATTCTGCTAGCCCTCTGGTATTCCACTTTTGAATTTACTGCACTGTGCTTTGGAAATGTTCTTTTGTTATATGGTATGTTTCATATACACTAATACAAATTATGCACTAGTATGAGTCTAGTTCAGAATCTGAACAAAGGGGTTGGCAGGGTTGCCGAATGTATACTTTTAACTGAAATTCTTTATCATACATTTCAAATGGAGTTCAAGCACCTGGGTAAAGTTTTAGATAAGGCGACAACTAATATTGTAGAGAGATTGATGCTTTTCTACTCGACGTCAACTCAAACACTAGAATTTTAATAGTTTTTTGCCAAAACAACGGTTCTTAGTGCAAAATATTTATGATAATCTCTACCTGTATGTCAAGACATCTGGTTAGATTTATTATGGATTTGGTGTAGTTGGCCCCAATGTTGCAGCTAATTCTTGCTGGTGATGCCATCTTTTGGAATCATTTGGCTCAGAAGTTGCTATCAGTTTTGGTGTGATAATCTGTAGAAATCAAGAATGGAAGAGTGGTTGCTATTGCCACCACCCTCATTCATCACATTCCTTATATTTTATGGAAATGGAAATATTAGTAACGAAGTTGTCCTTACTGTAGATTGTACAATCTAAAATTGTTGCTCCTAGGGTTTCCACTTTAATTTAATCATAACTTGGTGTACCTAGATCTCGATAACCTTAGCTTGCCTTATGCTCATTTTATATACTTGACAAATTTCTACCTGATTGTATTTTATTTTTCCTGTATAATGTTATTTATATGCTTACTTTATAATTCAGGAGTTACTACAAATGCACCAATGCTGGTTGCCCTGTTAGAAAGCATGTGGAGCGAGCATCTCATGATCCGAAAGCAGTAATAACCACATATGAAGGTAAGCACAATCATGATGTACCAACTGCAAAGAATAGTAGCCATGACATGGCAGGACAAGCTGCATCCATTGGACAGGCAAGAATTAGGCCAGAAGAAAGCGATACGATTAGCCTTGATCTTGGGATGGGCCTTAACCAAGCTGCGGAAAATGGCTCAAGTGGGCAAGGGAGAGTGCCACTTTCTGAATTTGGAGGCAGCCAAACTCACACAAGCAATTCCAGTTTCAAGTTTGTCCATGCTACCTCAGCTCCAGTATACTTCGGTGTTCTAAATAACGGTTCAATTCCATCATATGGTTCTAGAGAAAATCTGAGTGATAGTACATCTTTGAACCACTCTACTTATCCCTGCCCGCAGAACATGGGAAGAATACTAACGGGTCCGTAGTATTGTTAAATTACTAAAAAAGAACAAAATAATTTGAGGATCATTTTGCTTTCTTCTTTTTGGCGGGTAAAGCTTAAAGGTAAAGCATCTCATTCTCTGTCTGAAAATGCCAGATAGTTCTTTAGTGTTTATATCACTATTTGTAGTTGTAGCTGCATCCCTTCTGCTATATCTAATTGTTGTTTGTATAATTATATACGAATTCTTCTGTACAAATATGAAGCTGATATCAAAGTTGCTTCAACAAAAACCCTTGTAAAAGTGCTTGAATTCAACTATTTATAAGAAGTATCTTTTAGCCCGTTTCTGAAATTCTAAATGTAATAACATCACAAGCTCTTTTATGTTTGAAAATGCAGATATTCTGTGTTTATATCAGTACTATTGTGAGAGCTGCTCCTTAGTGGAACTTTGTAGCTGTTTGATTAAATGTTGTATGTATAATTATATTATATACAAATTCTTCTGTACGAATATGAAGCTGATGTCAAAGTTCCATCCAGGACCCTTGTAAGCGTGTTTTAATTCAACCATTTATAAGCATAATTTAGCCTGTTTCTGAAATTTTGGTAATCACAACCTCTATTTCTCTCTACCTTCAATATAAGTAATGTAATCTGCATTTCTGA
>NC_029772.3:3330793-3367309 GCF_000817695.3 Arachis duranensis
GTTTTTGTGTACGATGATATTGAAGTTGGATGTTTCATGAATGTGTGATTTTCTCATCCTATTTTATGCATACCCGAGTGAGGAACACACTGAAAAGTTTATGTAGATTGGAGCCAGAACCAGGAACCAGGTGAAACCTGGTGCAACTCAGATACTTTTGTGAAAGTAGGTGATATGTCTTAATATTTAATAATGATGAATACAGTTTGGTGTGTTTTCCCGTTTTGCACTTATGAAGTAAAGGATATGAGTATGACTAGTATTTTACAGAGCCATAGAGGTTTACTTTCTTCCGTTTAAAGATTTAACACAGTTCTATCCCGTTGAAAAGGACATGGAATCTATCATACCTGATTGAGCTTGTGATTTTGAAGGGGAGATTTTTAGTATTTAATAATTAATATTGGTAGGTATGCTTCATATATCTGGAAAACTAATAATTATAAAGTAGATTTCATGGTCCACATCTAAATCTAATTGTTCTTAGCTACATTTATAAATAATTTTTTGGTTTTTCATGGTATCCTCTAGTCCGACAAGTCAAGGATTAATCTGCCACAGATCTAAATCCTATTTAAGGGTATGCTGTTGATCAATGGGTGGTTATATACACAAAGCAGGATTTGAACTTTTGCAAATGAGTGAGCTGACTACTCGACCAGTTCATATTGGTTAGCTACATTTATAATCTAATGCCGTGCATTATATATAAAACTTCCTGATAGAACGTATTAATTGGCGAGGAAGAAGGGCCTTATGGGCTACAAACGTGTAACTGATGGAAAATTCCAACATCTGGTATTTGGTTATTGTTTAGAGTTCATAGAAGATGCATTTTCTATCGTTCATTAGAGCTGTGACACACACACAATCTTTAAGACACGAATTTTTACTATTTTTGCCACAAGTTAATTTTCAATATTCTAAGTTTACTTTCCTTATATCATTATCTTCCTTATGTAATCACAATATCATGATCTGGCCAAGCTTGTCATGTGCCAGTAATTTATCATTGGATACAATTGCAATGTAACGAAAAATAATTTGGAGATTTTATTTATTTTACTTTTGTATACTAAATCGATATATCTATCTCTACCACTAAATAAAATGTGAGATCCACATGAAGTATGTTGATTAAGCGTAAGCCAGCTTAAATAAATATATATACTTAAAATATTTCTAAATAATTTATTCTTTTAAATATATTATGATTTCGAAAGAAAAAAACACTTGTTTGTGTTGAAGATTTTAACACACTCGAAATTAGGAGTGGCAGCATGCGTGCAAAAGGTCTTTATTATTGAAACAAGATCATCAATGATTTATATAAAAATAATTTCATTTTAGTAATATATAAATACAACATTATATCATATTTTATTTATATTTGTTTTATTAATTTAAGCAAGATTTTTTATATAAAATTAAACATTTAATGAGACGATTGTTTTATTTATATTTGTTTTATGAGACGATTGTGTTATTTGTTATTAAATTATGTAATAATATTATATATTTTGTAAAATTACCTGCGGGTTGACCGTGGGTAGCGTTAGATTGTGTTATTTGTTATTAAATTATGTAATAATATTATATATTTTGTAAAATTACCTGCGGGTTGACCGTGGGTAGCGTTAGCGTTGAGTTGTTCTTAGCCCGCGAATAAAATAAGATAGGGTTGAATTGTAAAACCGTAATTTCGATTTGAGGACTTGCAATGATAACCAGGATAATTATATGGTGGATACTACAATGAAAATTTTATAATTGTCTTAATGTGAAAATGTTTTTTTTTGTCCCTTGGATGATAGATTGGATGGTTAGATTTTAATATATATAAAAGTGTTGTCTTTGTTTAAAGTGTGGCTAAATAAATAAGTCACACTTTTAAACAAAGCATCTTCATGAAAAGATGTTTTTACCATCTTCATTTGAGTAGTTACCTAATTATATTACCTCAGTTATATGCCTCTTTCCATCTCTTCTTTGGTACAATTCAGTCCAAGATAAACATTCTATAATCATGAACAACAGGAGCTGGATCTCATAGAAGTGATTCATATTTCCTATGTAGTGAATCTTTGTTTGAATTCCAGCTGTAAAAGGTATCCATATCTAATTCCAAAAGTTCACATGTGCTCTTGTTATAAAAGAGAAATATCTTCTATTCATATATATATATATATACACGGTTTGCCACATCAACAAATGTTGATAGTTAAACAAATAAATGTTGACAGTGATAAAGAATGTATGGTTCAGAGCAAGAGATTGTGACTTCAAGTCATACCATCAAGATATAAAGTGTTGAAAATATAAGAGTTGATGGTACTCTAGGTCATTAAGAGGTTGGTCAGAAGGAAAATGCTAGCCACTAGCCATATCCATCAAAACATTGTCATCCATTTTTTTTAAGGGAAAAGGGTGTGTTTAATACCAGGGTAAAGATAAATGTTAACATTTCATGAAAACAATTGTACCAAACACACCTTATAGAGGAAAATAATCCATGTCTCTTACCATATCACTAATGAGTTTAGTATGGTATTAAGCATTCACCAAAATATCTCAACTTTCAGAAAAATGGATCAAACAAAGCATAAGAGTAAAGAATGTGAGAAGGGCTGTAGTTTCAGGATATTTGCTAGATATGCAGTTGTGAATTGTGTGATGAAATGTCTTTGTAGGTACAAGCAGTAACTGTTCTCTTTATACTTTGTTAGCATAATAGTCCTTGCTGTTACTTGTATTGCTAACATAAAAATCTAGGATGCCATTTAACAAAACAGTAACTTCACTATGAAATTAGAAAACATAAACCTAGTTATAAGTCTGCAATGAAAAAAGTTTACCAAATGCTATTAGAGTTTTCATCTCCAAGCACAAGAGACAATAAGAACCTGATTCATCCAACCAAGATAAAGTGTGCCATCTCTCTCTTCTAGAGTGTAATGTCCAGGGTAGCTTTCTAAAAGGGTCTTGATTGAAGCATTAACAAAGGAGCTCAGCGGATAAGGCGCGAATCCGGCAGCCATGAAACGCCGTCTCCACTTGTTCAGAAGCTCGTGCCGTTCGACTCTTTCTTCCCCTTCACATGCTACTAAGTTGACAACTTCTCTAGCCAAGCAGTGCTGCTCAACATTGATCCTCTCCTTGTGCTCCCTTGGCAGGACAGCATCAATCGATTCGAAAACAGCCAAGTAGTAGTTCAATGTCACCATGAAACGCGGCAAGAATTGAGCATTATTAGTACTAAACTCTTGCTCAACTAGAGTCACTACCTTGGGAGACAAGTTCTTTGCCAATCTCAACAACCGGTCGCGAGGATTTAGACTGGTAACACTTTCATCCGGAACATGGTGCAGCATAATGGCAAAATTCACTGCCACAGCTTCATTAGTTCGAAGTTCAAGATCTTCTAGTTGCACCTCAGAAGCAGGAACTCTAACAGCATGGAACTCAAAAGGTACATTACATGACTGTGCAAGTGCTGATAGCCTTTATTAGGCTTACCCACTGAGTTCCCTGGCTAATCTGAAAATCAATTATGTGAACATGACTTTCCTCCTTCATAGCTTCAGCAATTGCTCCATTCGCCGACATATACCCAAACTTGAAGTATGGACATATTTCATAGAGTACATGCATGTAGGAAAGGAGTTCGTTGCCGGTCGGCTCGCTGCATTTTAAGGCCTTGTAGATTTTGCTTCCTGTGCAAGCCATCCTTGCAATAAGAGACTCCAACATGTATGCTCCTAATCGTTGCAGAGGATCCCCTGAAATCGAAACCATTTTTCGCAACTCTGATATCAGCCAATCAGTAGTCTCCATATCGTTCTCTGCCATTGATTTTGCACAAGTATAAAGCATCTCCTTTAAATCACCTCTGGATATGATCTCCATTGTTTTCTTCCACTTCTCTGCAGCCACCAAAAAGGAATCAGGTTCTTCTGGTTCCGGAACCACAATATCATACATATTTAGTGTACTTGTATCAGGTCCCAGCATAGCAGTTTCAAGCTCTCTTATCTTATCCCTCAGATCATCAAAGTCATGTGTCAAGCAAGAATTTATCTCCGGCGAGCCATTAGTAGTTTCGAGAGAATGTTGTGGCCTCAAGACATGTGATTTCGGTTCTAGCTTTGACACCGGGCTACCATTAGGCGAAAAATTGGCTGTAGATGCAGAATTTTGGCCCGGGATATTACTTGTTGAAGCAGATTCAAGGGTGCAATATGGATCCGAAATCTTGACCAATGGGTAGGTTGCTTGGTTGCTGTTATCAGAGGAAGAGTAGTTTTCTAGGTTCTCACTTGATGGAAAGCAATATGACTCCTGGTTTTCGGCAGGCTCGATGTAGAACCTGCCAGAGCCATAGGGAAGTTCATGTTCTTGAGATGTTTGCATCGAAAAACAACCGATCCTTCGAATACACTCAAGCAGTACTAAATGAATTTCTGAACTACCAACTTTTTCCAATAGCCTTTTTTGTTGTTAGGACAACAAAATATCAACAACTTTTACTTTCTAAACTTTGTGAACATGGTCTGCACTTCACTTCAAGTCAATTTCTGTTAGGATAAAAGAATATGAGTTAGAGTAAATCAAACGGCAAACGAGTAACAAGATTACCAGAACTATATCCATAACAAACAAAGATATAACAGAAATCTGATGGTTTTTTGGTCATTGCCTAAACCTGTTTTTTCCTTGATCTTAGTTGTTAGAAGCTAGCAGTAATCAAATTGGACTTTTTGGCTGTGACTAATCATGCATTTTTCAGTAAGAAAAAAAAAAGCTACTTAACAAGATAATCTACATGAACTGTGCAATACATCCTAAAGCTATTTCCAGAATCATTGTTGCCTAGAGAGAAATCACAGATCTTTTGAAAAAATAAAATACAACAACAACAACAAAACCTTATCCCGCTAGATGGGGTCGGCTTCAAAAAAGATTGCTTCTGTAACACTTCACCACATAAATTTTCTTTTGAATAAAGGTAGAAACTACTGAAACTTGTGAGGACAAGCAAGTACTAAGGAAACAACCTACTGAGACTGAACAACGCTGATTAAAACCTCTATTGCCAAAACCCAGTGAGATAAAACCCAGCAAAGGATCATAATTCTGGAAAATTTTCTGACTATGAAGTACTTTCCAAACATTAGTACCTTAAATAGACAGAGTAATTTGCAACCTCCACAAAAATAACATTCTAATTTTGCATTTTTTGTTTGAACATCTTAAATTTCTTAGCCGGGTCCAGAAATTCCTTCTTCTGAGTTTTGAAATTATCATCCAAATCAAGAAAATAAAAGCCAAAATATTGACTAAAAACTCAGAAGAAAAAAGAAATGATTTCTTCATGCTATACTTGGCTTCTAGTATCTAAATAAAAGGGTTTTCTTTATTCTTCATTTTTCCTCTTAAACTCAATAAAAAATACAATCACTTCCATTGGTTTGGCTTTAACAATGAAAAGTATGCATTCCAGTCTACAATAATTGAAACTCAAAGCCAACATGCACAAGCTCAAAAAAATAATAAAACCAGAAAAGGGTAGAACCTTAAACCAATATTGCTAATTTCAAAAGCAAACCCATCTTCAAGCCTCAATGAAAGCATAAAAATAGAAAGAAAGAAAGAAAGAAAGAAAAAAGAAACTCCTTTTTTCCTCCCTTTGATAATTGAAACATGATGCAACATAACATAATCAGAAGAAAACATAAGAAAAATTCCATACTTTCAGAGCTTCTCACCTTGTGAATTAAAGAAAAAACACTCTATTTGGAACTAGAAAACAGAGAAACAGAGTAATGAGAATTTGGCATGCATATCCATATACATAGTATTTATTAATTTATTTATGATTATGATTTTATGATAAAGTGGGTTTGTTTGGAGCATGGCATGACACACATGTCAAATCACAAAGGTTGTTGTGGTGCTTAGTCCCTTCCCAAGTCTCTTTTGATCAATGTCCTTCTCTCATGTCTCAATTTTTATTTATTTATTTATTTTTACTTTTTTTAATTTTTGACCCATTTTCCGTTTTACTTTATATTAAATGGACGCCAACAGGGAAAAAGTCTGCTTTCTCATTTTGCTTTTTAGACCCTAACTTCTTACTTCAATTCCTTTGCTTTAATGCATTCCATCCAAAATAAAAATCAAAATATCTCTTTAATGCAAGAATTAAGATAAGCTTTTACTTTTTTCTTTATATCTTATACTTTATTAATAAAACAAAAGTTATTTGTACAATTTTATTTGGTAATTTGACAAGACCAGTGTGATTTTACGCAAAGTGCTAAGTTGAGTTACATTACGTTCATAGTTAAGGAAAAAATTTATTTTATCCAAATTATAAAACAAATCTAGGTTCGCCTACTACTACGCAGTGACGGAACTTGAAATAAAATTTTGGAGGGGTTAAATAGAAAATAATTATCAAAATATTTTTGATATGGACCATATTTAAGATAAGCTCGTTTAATCTCATCTATCTAATTTGGGTAATATTGCCAAATTTAAAACCCTTTTTCAAAATCTCGTTCTAAAAAGTTAAGGTTAAAGTCATGAGATGTAACTTTTTAAACTTTTGAAGGTTATATCTCACTTTTTTCGTGATTCATTAAAATAGAAAAACTATCTACAGGTATTAATATTGTAAAATTTATATGTTCTCCTTCTTAAATATTAGCCTTCCTCTTAAAAAATATATTAATTTTTTGATTTTTCATTATTATTTTATATAAAAATTTGAATATATATCCTGTAAAATATGTAAAGAAAAAGTTAGAAAGACAAATATTAAAATTTATAATATTTATTGAATTTTTTATTAATTTATACAAATACAATAATATTAATACTTATTGAATATTCTATTATTTTTTATCATATAAAAAATTAAATTAAATTAAATAAATAGTAAAATATAAAATAATATTAAATTAAATAAATAAAAAATATCTAATTTTTTATATTTGAACTTAAAGATAGAGAGAGTGTTGTTTATTGAACTTATTAGATACTTTAAGTTATAGTAAAATATTTAAGTTAATTAAACTATTTTTTATCTTTTGAAAAAGTACTACTAAATTTTTTATAAAAAATTTGAGAGAGACCATACCCCTTGTCTGAACTAAACTCCGCCACTGTTACTATATATAATATGAATTTTTTTATATAAATTTAAGAAATATTTTATTTATCGCTATGTGAAATTTACAGAATATTTACCCATTTAAATAATCCTATTTCATCTTAAATGTAATTACTAAAGCATAGTTATGACTTATGAGTATATCCCAAATGCACTGACATAATTTTTAAACAAAGATTACTGGTGTATTTGAGATAGAACTTTTTTTATAGTTTTCTCGTATTCCAGATGTTGAAACACCAACATCTGAACAAATTTATCTATGATGCACTGTATTCAAGATGTGGATAAATTTAATTTGAAAATTTTACATCTTAGATAGTGGCGTCCAAAATAATTTATTTATATAAGAAGTTATAAGTACCATAATTCATCACAACCAAACACTATATTATCTTCTTATATTCATAAATATGACTACTAATGAGTTTTTTTTTATTGTTGTTTATCCAAATCTATTTTTATTATATAAAAGTTGATACTAATTTCTTATATAATGAATTTATTAAGTTACGTATTTCTCTTTTAATAATATCACATCAGTAATTTTAATAATTTGACAAAATTTAAAAATCAACCAATAATCATTTAGTAAATTTTTTCTAAAAAAAAATTCTTATTTATTATTATTTATTAAAACATAAAATACTAATTAAATACAATAAATATATATTAAAAATATCATAATAATTATAAAAATTTTAGTTATAAATATTAAAATTCTATAATTTATACATATTAATAATATATCTATCTTATTCTTTTAATTAAGTTTAAATTTGACACATTTTTTTACTAAATACCTTCAAATATATCATAATTATAAATTAATTCATAATTTTATATTATACTTTTGGTATTTTTTATTTTCATTTTTTTTTTCTAAATCAAAATAAGTTTAAGTTAGTCTCATAATTAATTACTGAAACCAGGTCATCTAGTGAGAGTGATTCTTCAGATAAATATATTTCAGAGACTTTAACTGATAAAAATTTTCGATTTCTTCTTCTTTGTCATTAGCTATTTCTCAAGTTTGAGATGCTCTTAAGTTATTATCACATTTTTCATTTCAATGTCAAATAATTGAATAATCTTTTTAATGGTGCAAAAATAAAAATTATAACACGGATACTAAAATTGAGTTTCGAACGGAAACACACGTTTAAAAATAAAGATGCTATTCTCATGACAATTAAGAATAATACGATTTTAGATTTTTTTTTCTTGGTTGACCACTTGACCTTGTAAGGGTAGTTGGTCCTCAGGGTCCATAACAAGCCACAATTTGATTTCTGTTATAAATATTACGACTTAGACTGAGATTATGTTGAAAGTTGAAACACAATCTAAAATAATCTACTTATTCATTAAATATAAACTACAACTTGTATATAAAAAAAAGTGAATTAATATTACAACTGAATACTACTATATTGAGAGTGAAAACGGAAATGTAATGATGAGAAATGGAGAATAGGTATTAGAAGGAGGACATTAAACTACATAAAACAAAATGAAAGCGCAGGTAATAAGCGGGAAGTAAGTATGGACGGTGAGCCAATCACCCCCTAATCAATTAGTAAATAATCTAATTGAAATAGGATGAAAACTCGGTGTAATCGACTTCACGTGAAGTTGATAATTGAGAGTCGTTAAATAATTTGACTGATTTAATTAAATTTTTATTTAACAGCTCTTAACTATCAACTTTATATAAAGTCGACTGCACTTGAATTACCTTAAAATATTTACGAAATTGTAAAAATTCAAAACAATTACTTTGATGGGCAATAAAAGATATAAATTAATTTCATATACATTTAATATTAGTTCAACAAAACTAATTTAAATAATATTATAATACTTTGTTAAAGGTAATTTATTTAAAATTCTAAATAAATTAAGGATAAATATTTAAATTGATCTCTTAATAAATTACAGAGTAATTATCCCAAATCAATCTTGGAGAATTTTCAAATATCCTAATTTATTTTTTAATAGAGTAATTACTTAGATCAGTCTCCAAAAATTTTAAAAATAGATATTTTTGTCTCAAAAAAAATTAATATACAAATCAATTTTTAATATTTTTTCTATCAAATATAACAATTTTCTTGAAAATTGATCTGTGTATTAATTCTTTTTGAGACTAAAATATCTGTTTTTTAAATTTTAGGAATTAGTTTGAGTAATTATTTTGTTAGAAAATAAACTAGAGACTGATTTATTTGTCGAAATAAAATGATTGATCTATGTATTAATTTTTTTTAAAGACTAAAATATCCACTTTTAAAATCATGAAAGACTGAATTGAATAATTACTCTAAATTTTAGATCCAATACTATAGTCGCAACAAATTTGTATTATTCTAGAAGTCTTGGAGAATTATTCCCATATGATGGATTAGTCTATCTCTTTTAAATAATTTGATTAAAAAATTTATTATAAAATAAATTAGTATTTTTTTAAAACGTAAAAAAATAATTGATTTTTTTGATACTAAAATTATGAGTGCTTCAATTTTTTACGGTTTAATTGAGTTGAGACAAGAAAGGAAGAAATGAATGGCGTCGGCTGGCGTGTGAGTAACGAGTATATTGAGTAAAGACCAAAAGACAGATTTCTGCTTCCAACGTGTAGAATTGGGCCACGCGGTTTCTCTTATCATCCTACGTCTCTGCTAAAATCTGTCTTTTTCAATAAAATTTAGATTTGTGGCGGATTAATAATTGATATGTCGACCTGAAAATACCGTAGACAAAAAAAAATTAATATAAAAAATAATTGCTAGAAGACTAACACTTCTAGCTCCACCAGTCTTTTTCAAAAAAAAAAATTGCCATTGCTAATAACAAAGAAATATTGATGTTGGAGTAATAATGTTGAATTGTCGAGGATAAATTAAATATAAGGTCAACGAGTGATAAATAATTTTGAAAAAAAAATTGCTATAAAAAGCTTTCGTAAACACTAAAAATAATATTGAAATAAAACTTAAAGATTATTTTTTTATTTAAATATTCGGGTGCACTATACATCTATGTAACCATGTCACCAAGTTGGTCCAATTTCAAATATAGTTACGCGCATTAATGAGAATGAAAACATGCATCCGCTCATTATGAAAAAACGTTACTTCTTCCTCAGTTCTTCTTTTTCTTCTCTGCTCACGTTATAGGCTTCACCGTTCTCCTTTGCTCACATTTTTTTCTTGTTCTTTTTCTTCTTTTTTACTCGCGTTCTTTGTTATAGATTTGGATTGACTTCAACGTAATTAGCTTTGCAGTTTTTCTTCTTCGTTTTCTTCTTTGATCTGGACTTTTGAATTGAAACAATGAATGAATCAACTTCAAAATCAGTTGAATGAGTGCGATTTGGATTATTCTTCTGAAACGCATCACAATAATCTTAAACATTGTACAAAGTAAAAAGAGGCCACCAAATCGAACAACATTCATTTGGTGAACCGAAATCACAAAGGCCACCGAACCGAACAATGTACATGTGGTGAATAAATGGTGATCAACTTTCAATAAAAAAGAATAGTATTTCTCCATACAAAAGAAGTACTGAACAGAGTAAACCAATTTCAAAGCCCTAATTATACTATCCATTGAACTGAAGAAGAAGAAGAAGAACTTACGAGTGCAAATTTGAAAGAAGAAGGAGGAGGAGGAGGAAGAAGAGGAGAAATACTATTCTTGTTGATTGAAAGTTGATCACCATTTATTCACCACATGTACATTGTTCAGTTCGGTGGCCTTTGTGATTTCGGTTCACCAAATGAATGTTGTTCGGTTCGGTGGCCTCATTTTATTTTGTTCAATATTTAAGATTATTATGATAGCATGTAACAATCATTCCCTAGCTGTCTCAACGTAATAACCTCATTCAACTGATTTGAAGTTGAATCATTCATTGTTTCTATTCAGAAGTGTAGATCGAAGAAGAAAACGAAGAAGAAGAAGAACGACGGAGCTTATTACATTGAATTTAATGCAGATCAATAATGAAGAATGCGAGATGAGAAGAAAAATGCGAACAGAGGAAAACAACGAATTTTATTAGGTTGAAGAAGAAGAAGAAGTAGAAGAAGAATTTGAAAGAAGAAGGAGGAGGAGGAAGAGGAGAAGAAATAATATTCTTGTTGATTGAAAGTTGATCACCATTTATTCACCATATGTACATTGTTCGGTTCAGTGGCCTTTGTGATTTCGATTCACCAAATGAATGTTGTTCGGTTCGGTAGCCTCCTTTTACGTTGTTCAATATTTAAGATTATTGTGATAGCATGCAACAATCATTCCCTAGCTGTCTCAATGTAATAACCTTATTCAACTGATTTGAAGTTGAATCATTCATTGTTTCCATTCAGAAGTGTAGATCGAAGAAGAAAACGAAGAAGAAGAAGAAGAACGACGGAGCTTATCACGTTGAATTCAATGCAGATCAATAATGAAGAATGCGAGCAGAGAAGAAAAACGTGAACAGAGGAGAATGATGAATTTTATTAGGTTGAAGAAGAAGAAGAGAACAAAAACGTGATACGTTATATGAGGCGCGTGTATAACAAACGACTGTGGGATGGGAAAACGCGTGTGTGTAGGAAGTTACTTGGATAACATCCATGTATTTTTTACATAGATGTAGAGCTTTTCCTGCACTACACATCCATGTAACCATGTAACCAAGTTGGTTCAATCCCAAATAGAGTCACGCGCATTATTGAGAGTGAAAACACGCTCCCGCTCATTATGAAAAAACGTTACTTCTTCCTGAGTTCTTCTTCTTCTTCTTCTCTCTCGCGTTATAGGCTTCACCGTTCTCCTCTGCTCACGTTTTCTTTCTTGTTTTTGTTCTTCTTCTCTAGTCGCGTTCTTCATTATGGATCTGGATTTACTTCAACGTAATTAGCTCTGTGGTTCTTCTTCTTCGTTTTCTTCTTTGATCTGGACTTTTGAATTGAAACAATGAATGAATCAACTTCAAAATCTGTTGAATGAGTGCGATTTGGATTATTCTTCCGAAACGCATCACAATAATCTTAAACATTGAACAAAGTAAAAAGAGGCCACCAAACCGAACAACTTTCATTTGGTGAACCGAACTCACAAAAGTCACTGAACCGAACAATGTACATGTGGTGAATAAATGGTGATCAACTTTCAATCAACAAGAATAGTATTTCTCCATGCAAAAGAAGTACTGAATAGAGTAACAACCAATTTCAAAGTCCTAATTACACTATCCACTGAACTGAAAAAGAAGAAGAACCTACGAGCGCATATTTGAAAGAAGAAGAAGGAGGAAGAGGAGGAGGAGGAGGAAGAAGAGGAGAAATACTATTCTTGTTGATTGAAAGTTGATCACCATTTATTCACCACATGTACATTGTTCGGTTCGGTGGCCTTTGTGATTTCGGTTCACCAAATGAATGTTATTCGATTTGGTGGCCTCCTTTTACTTTGTTCAATGTTTAAGATTATTGTGATAGCATGCAGCAATCATTCCCTAGTTGTCTCAACGTAATAACCTCATTCAACTGATTTGAAGTTGAATCATTCATTGTTTCCATTCAGAAGTGTAGGTCGAAGAAGAATGACGGAGCTTATCACGTTGAATTCAATGTAGATCAATAATAAAGAATGCGAACTGAGAAGAAAAACGCGAACAGAGGAGAACTATGAAGAAAAAGGAGGAAAACATGATACATTATATGAAGCGCATATATAACAAACGACTGTGAAATGGGAAAACGCACGTGTGTTGGCATGTATTTTTTACATGGATGTATAGCTTTTCCATAAATATTAAGGATTGAAATAATAGTTAAGCGTTTTGTTACATGCCAAAGCGAAGTAATCACGGTCAAGGAACTAATTAACGTCAAATTTTACTTTATTACAAGTACATCTTACAACTTAAAGTCTAATATCAGCATTTTCCTAATGGCATGACAAGAATTTTCTTTTCTTTTTCTTCTTGACTTGATGGCAGGTGTCCTACCATAGCAAGAGCTATATATATATATACGAATTTATGAGTGTGTTTAATTAGTTTATATTTTTATTTTTAAATGTTTGTAAAAAAAATAAAAGTAATACTTTTTTACTTTTAAATTTTTACAAAATTCTAAAAACTGAAAATAAATTTAAAAAAATGAAAACACAAAAATTTTAATACAAGAAAATTCAGGTCAAACAATATGTTTTTCACCTTTTTAAAGTTAAACGCGAGACATTAACCCTATAAACAGTGATGGATATAAAAAATATAGGTGATGAAGTCAAATTTTCATAATTATTTTTAATGATTAAATTTAATTTTATGACTATATGAGGTCAAATATAATAATAACTAATATATGCATGACTTCGATATTCCCTGTACGTAGCTAGTATTTTCTGCCGATGAACAAATCTTCCCTGATTTGTATTAACTTTATTAAGTTAATTAATAAATAAATATATTGGATCATCTAGGCCTTCAAAATTCAAAGGTAAAAGTCCAAAAGCTTGCATTTGTCAATGAAAAAGACATGGTGGTGGGTTAAGTCACGTTACAATGCCAAAAAATGTTGAAACATGTGAGAAGACTCTGCAAATGGTCTTATAAAGGTGAACAAAGTGATCTCGATTTTCATGCATGCGATTCTGAGCTCATCCGTTGTACCCTCAGAGTTGAAAAAATTGGTTTCTTGCAAAGATTTTGTTATACATAAATCAAATTTTTTTTTGTCCATGGTATTTTTAATTTGACATGTTAATACTGTTACAGATCTAAGTTTTATTTAAAAAATTGATACTGACTAATAAATTATTATATATATAAAATAATATTCAAACTCTTAAATACTTATTTAAATGAATGAATGATTCACAAGTCGATCAACCTTAAGTTGATTTATACATAACTCAAGTTGAACCCTCTCACTCGTTATTTCACTTTGTTGTTTTCTGTTTAATTTGTTTTTCAACAAACCATCATTCACGGCATGATATTATTAATAATATTATTTATGTCATCATTAGAATGACAAGAATTTCTCGTCATCCGTGTGTCATTATTTATTTTGCTGTGATTTTATTCACTTTTCATTGGGTCTAATTTTTTTTTTAAGTTTTTGAATTTCCTGATTTTTCCTTTTATTATATGTCCATTCATACCCTATGTTTGTGAATTGTGATAAACATTTTATGGCCCTCTCAAAAAAATCGTTGTTATTATCATTATACTCCTATAGTCCAAATTTGTGGCTCTTTGTACCTATCCAAAGATGAGATTTTTTTGTTTTTAAAATTCGACTATTTTAGTGCAAATGGATTAAAAGAGAAAAAGATCAATCCAATTATATATATATACATACATGACAATAGTATAGAAACTCTGTTAAAAAAGGTTATGAAACGAGAGTAGATAATTAGGAAGTTTACTTAACAATAACATTGCCGAATTAGAGTGAGGAGAATTATAAAATGATAAAATAAGAGATTGATTATTATTAAATTTATAATTTTTTATTATATGTGAGTTTTATTATTTTTATTTAAAAGTAATTAGATTTTAATTTTTTTTAATTTTTTTAGTTTTAGAAAAACTCAATATATATATGATAAAGTATTATTTTTATCTCTAATATTTAGAATACATTTTAAAGTTGTCTCTAACATTTAAATTGTCTGGTTTAAGTTTTTAACTTTTCAAAATTACCTTAATAATATGCTGACGTAACAGAATTGACAGGAGAATAACATTGAAACAATTTTAAAACGTTTGAAATTTAGATATAATGAAAACGTTGGGAATAAAAATAATGCATTACTTTTAAAAGAATTACCAAATCAAATAAAATAATAGTTGATTTTATGGAACAAATTGCATTACGAATTAAAAATTTTTACTCATACTGTAGAATGACTAGTAGATAAACTTTCAGAAAAAAAAGCATGATACATATATAATAAAATATAAATTATATATTTTTGTCTCTAATGTATGTACCGAATTTTTTAAATAATTAATTTAATTAAATTTTATTTTTAACTTTAAAATAAATTTAATATTTTATTCTTCAATAATATTATTTTTTTACTTAGATAATTGTTCAGTTTTTTAATTTTATCCTTAGTAATGTGATTAAGAGTAAAATTAAAAAAATAAATTTATTCAGAAAAAAGTAATGTATGTGATAAGAATAATTTACTTAGATATAATTAAAAAATAATTGACTAATTATCTAATATAAAAAATTAATATTATTAAAAGATAAAATTAAAATTTAATTAAATTAAATATTAAAAAATTAGTATATTAGAAAAAATATTAGGAATATTTTTAAAATTTTCAAATCACTTTCATTTTCTTTAATTTGGTAATTCTTCTAAGAGTAATGTATTATTTTTGTCTTTAATGTTTTCATCTTATTTAAGTCCCTAACATTTCAAAGTCGTCTCAATGTTGTCTTACCGTCAACTCTGTTAACAAATCACTAACGACACATTACACCACATCCGACAAATAGCAGCGCTTGATCATCTGTTGAAATATAGCGTGCGGCTAAATTTTTAGCAGCGGTTAATAGTAACTATGCAAGTATTGTTAAAATTAAAATTATATTTTTTATATTTTGATAATATTTTTTACGCAATACTTTTTAAAAAGTGTTGTTTAAAAATAAAAAAACCATTATTTTAATTTTAGCAACACTTTTAAAAACACTATAGCCACTGTAACTATATAAATCTATCAATTTAATCCTAATATAACTACACTAAATTGATAAATTCTCATAAAATATTTATTCAACGTCTAATTAGATATGCTAGATGTCATGTATGATGTGAATTATCGTTTAATATCATCAATCGTATACGAAAACTATTAATTGAGTGACTGAAGGACGAAAATGATTAATTTATAATATTTGAAGGACCAATTTAATTGGTAAAATCTTTCAAGGACGAATTTAAAGAATGAATAATCTTTTAGGAACTAATAATTTAACTCTCTTTCTCTCATACACGACGATTTGTTGTCGATATAATTTAAAATAGATAATTAGAAATAAAATATTAAAATCGACCACCAAGCCTTTTATATTTTAGTGACGATGACGAAGAATATATTTTTTCTTTATAATCGACGGATATGACGTTTATTTTAGTGTTTAATATATCGATACCATGCTGCTATCGATAAATTTGGACGATCCAGATCATTTTTAAAAAGCAAATGGATAGTGTAGATTTAATTTATAAAATATACGGGTAGGGTGTTCTTTTTTTCCTAATTAAAGTCGACGAAACTGCCATCGATTTTTATCAATAAAAAATGATTCCAGGGTACACTTCTCGTGCCTTTGGTTTTACCCAAATTCATCATTTTACCCAAATTTTTTCGTTTCACCACTTCTCATGCCCCAACCCTCCTTCTCTGCCATCCCTCTGTCACACTTGTGCTGCTTTCCTCCATCACACCCGCACCACCATCTCTAGTTTTTACATTATTGATACTTATAATAGTTTACCAATCATTGTATATTTATTGTAGGAAATATTTGAAGAGCGCATATTTCAGACTAAGCAAGAGTGGTAGACTGCTGTAGAGACTGTAACTGATCTATTGTTTGTCTCTGAAAAAAGCATATGGATTGAGACAGTAAGTGAAAAACGAAGAGGTAGCGTATATGGCATGAGTGAGGTAAGGAACTCTTCTATGGTACGACCTCGAGTTAATGGGCCAACCACGACTACCAGCACCGATATTTGGATCTTAGAGAGCGGATCACAATACTCAATAGGAAAATTGAACAACATGCCGCTAAATAGAGAACTTGAAGACTGCTACCAAAGGGAGAAAAGAGAGTGACAACAGAATGTTAAATTCTTGCGTGAGGATCTCAACACCAGTAATTCACAGATGGATCAGTTTAGTCGTCAACTCAGCAGCTTGACTGAGTATATGAGGGTGATAGGTCCTAGTAGTTATGGATCACATGTCCCCCTACCTCCTCTTGTTACTTTTTTCAAGTTCTCAAAGAAGCACAACCCAAGGCAAACGACCCCTTCCTATTCCGCAGCCACCAGGATAGTCACAAGATTTTTCTCAAATGGAGAATGATCTCAACGACTCAGATGAGGACTATTTTTACGAATACAAGTAGGGTTATTTACTTTATTTTGAATATTTTGTATTAATAGTGGATTTAGAGGAATATTTTGTGTTTAGTTATTTATCTTGTCTTGAATCTTTATGTTAGAAAATTGTTTATTATCTTGATAAATTTGTAAATTCGTTATCTAATCTTTAGTATAAATTTTATTTATATAGTTAAAAGTTTATTTGTTTCATTATCTAATATTTAGTATAAATTTTATTTCTATATTTAAAAATTTATTTGCATTAATTATCTACTGTTTTTAAATGAAAAAATTAATTACAAAATATGGCTATTAAAATTAATGGCAATGTTATTTTCTAATTTAAAATAGACAAAACAAAATAAAAAATAGACGACCAAATTGTCAATACTTTAACAATAAAATCGACGACTAGTTCGTCAATTTTAATAAATCAAATATCGACAGGTAGAGTGTCGCTTTTATTAATATGTCAAAATCTTAAATTTATATTATCGACAAAAAAAATGTCGATTTTATTTAAAATTTATAGTTGGTTCAATAAGGTATTGATTTTATTAGATTTTTGAAAAATCGACATATTTAAAAGCGGCACACTAGCCCGTCAAATTTTTTTTATCAATTTCTAACATTATCAACAATTTTACTGTCAATTTGGAATCAATTTTGACCGTATTTTTTGTAGTGTGTCTCTACATATATAAGTTCAATTGACATTACATAAATGAAATATCACATCGACAGGGTAAGTGACTCTTCAAAATCATCGTAATAAAGAGTCCTTACCAATTACTATTTCAAAGACTACACAAAAAATGTTGAAACATAAAGAGAGAAGGACAACGATTGCATATATTATTGCAGACTTGGAGACTACAGAATTAATTAACAATTCATGGAGTCTTTCAAATTTGACATCAGCAGTGACATATTTGCAAAGAAGAATCATTGATGGATTGATTATTTTATCTAATTGAAAAAGAAACGTACGTACTTGTCAATGCAATATATTGGGTTGTTCATACTGTCAATGTCCAAAGGAATAATAATTTGGGTTTTGACGGAAACAAATACGGATGATCTCAGATGTTGACCCAAATATATACAAGCTCCTTAAAATTAAATTGCAATATTATGGTCAATTGCATAATCATAAAAGAAAAGTACCCTATCAACTTGCAAAATATAGCATGAAATAAAAAGGGACATAACTTTTTTTTTATAAGTGCGTGGTTTGTTTAGAATTTTCTTTTTGAAATAAAAGAAGCTCAACATTGTAAAGTGGAGCAAACAAGCCAAACAACAAGTATTACATGAAAATACATAATATTCCTGTCAATTTCGGCATTGCCATCAATAATCAAAAGGATCACGATCGGTCCATTTATTGTAGCTCAGAAATGACCTCCTTATTATGAAGTCAACACCTGCTTGGCTGCTTCTTATTATTGAAGATCCTAACATTACGTTCCACCCAAATGTTCTAAATTACTGCAAAGAACCCAGTCAACCACCTTTTCTGCTCTTGTTTTCGCTTATGCCAACCAGTCCAACTCTCAAACAGTTCCCTTATGGTAGTGGGAATAGCTTCACCAAAAGACTGCAACCAACTGCACCACACTTGCCATGTTAGTTCACAGAAAAAAAATAAATGTTTGACCGATTCTACCTCCTTGTTACAGAGTACACATATGTTATAAGTTGGCATAATAACGCCTAACCTACTCAACCTCTCCTTGGTATTAACTCTACCCACAAGCACAAATCATCCAAAAAGTTCAATTCTCGAAGGTACCACTCCTCTCCAGACTGAACTTGTAAAACTGTAGCTCGTGATCTCAGCTGACAAAGTTTTCGATTGTAGAACCTGCACCACAGATTTGGTAGAAAATACCCCTTTACAATCAAACTTCTACACTATATGATCCTCTTGACCATCTACCAACTTCACCGGTCTTAGCCGCTCATGAAACTGGTTGACAAGTCCCAGCTCCCATTGGAACAACTCTCTTCTCCACTGAAAATTCCATATCTACTCGAACCTATCCCAAAATCCACACTCCCCTATCATATATCCTTGTTGGTTTGAAATAAAAAAAAGTTATGAAAAAGTCAGTTTTAAGGGCTCACCTTACAGCCAATTATCTTTCCAAAATAGAGTGTTTATTCCATTTCCTACTTCCATCGCCAGGCCAATAAACATTTTATTATGTATATATATAATTTATAAACTACTTATTTTAGAAAATACTCAACAGTCAAAAGATTTTTTTTTCTTTTAATATTAGTGAAGAAGGCTAGAAAATAAATCAAGACCCGATCTATTATTTTTTTTACTAAATATATAACCTCGTTAAGATATGTATTATTTGACCTATGGACTTTATACAATTCAGAGTTGATTTTCCTTTTGCATGATAGTTGAATTTTGAAGTATCACTTTTGAGAAATGATCTAGAATCAATCAACGGATGAAAAAACAAAATTATTTTCAGTGGACATAGTTGAAGTGTAAGGTTCTATAAAAAGAGATTAACGGATTGAGATAGAGGAAAATATGAAGAATAAGGCAAGAACTAATAATAATAACAATAATAATAATTCTTTGATTTATTGATATTTAGATGTCTCACTCGTCACCGTGGACAATATAATTCGAAACTATTTCAAATGGAAAATTTTTTTTTTTACCAATGAGTTATAGCTCAAATGGCATAATTTTTCTATACTCATTTAAGAAGTTGTGGATTCGAATCTCTCTATTTTTGGTAAAAAAAAAAGAATTTTTCCTCCAAAAATAAGTGTCATCTCCACCCAGATTAAGAAATACAATGATAGTGAAAACTAAAAAGAATTTTCTAGTACCAAATGACTATCTCACACTATATAAATGAGGAAAAAAAACTAACGAAATATTACTAAATTTTTTTAAGTATTAGAAAATAATAGTGAAAATTTTCTAACACTTTGGTGCAGTAACAGCCAGAATTTTAACACTAGGATACCAAATTCTTGTAATTAATCCTTTTTTTTTCTCAAAATTTATAATTTTTAGCTTTAATTTTTTATTATAGTTAACTTATTAGTGTTGGAAAATTATAATTTCTCTAATTTATTTATAGATAATACATATAATTGATTATAATCACATTAATTATTTCATATTATATATGATATATAATATATAAGTGATCTCAGTTATTGTTATAAATACTAAATTGAATAAGTGTTATTATTTAATTTGGATTTAAATGAACATAAAACAAAATATTCTATCTTACTTGGACCTTCAGGAATTAATAAGAACCAATAATCAAGTATAAATAGAGTTTTAGGATTTTGGTTTTCAATATTCTAAAATTACTTTGCAAGTTACAACTCTTACTCTATCAAAGAGTTGTTGTTTAATCTAAAATAAGAATTCGATAGAATAAAACTCTTTCAATTATGTTCACGAATTTAGAAATGCTTTTGTACTTTCAATTCTTTTTTTTAATGATGTAACATAAATAATTTTGAGGGTTAAAAAATCTATGGATTTCTAACAATTAATATTTATAAAATTAATGTTTCAAAAATTAAAAATAGATGAATTTATAATAAAAATATGTTTAGTAAACAAGGAAAAAAAATCAAAATATAAATAATATATAAAAGAAGAAGATGAAAATTTTTTTTGATGGCTTTTATCTTTTTAAGCGAAGAAAATTTTACTATATGTTGTAGAGTTTGAATTTCACTTATAAATCGTTTAGAGAAGTATTTTCTATTTTTCAAACAATTTACATGGCATGAATAAGTAAAACTAATTTTACACTTATGAAAAAGGAATGAAATATCATTTTACAGTTTTAGAATGTTAACAAATTTACCAATAAATAAAATTAATATTTAGATACTTTTGTTATACTATTTTGTAGGTATAAAACTAATTTTTTTATTTATTATTAAATTTATTAATATTCTAAACTTATAAGTAAAATAGTAGGTTATTCCTATTTGGTGTGTAATAAATAATTAAATATAAAGTTTGATCTCACCGTTTTTTATATAAACTTTATTATTTATTGTCTGTGTTTTTTTTTTCTCTTTTTCTTAAGCGTGGTAGTCCATGGCTCCATGTATGCACTCTGTTAGAATATAATTAGAAGATCAATTAAGATTATTTAGTATATCATAATATTTATTATAGGAGATTACGTTCTTATTATTACGATTCTCTTAATGTCTATAAATACCCTTTATATTATATCATTTCACACAACTTAAATAGACAATTTAAATATACAATTTAAATACACTTAATAATATACCATCCTTTTTTAGTTTAGTCTCTTATTTCTAACACACCCTTTTCAATTTTCATGCACCCATGCCTGCATATATAGGCGCATATTTTTTGTTTTAGCTATATTCTATAAACACATCATATGTATTTTTAAGTAAATAACATTCTTGTTTTGAAATGTCAAACTAAAATTCATCCATATTTTGTGAGAAATGATCTCTAAACATCCAATGATGCCGTTCTCATCAATGCCAGTATTCACTGTCCATAATTATATTTTGTTCTGTCTTCGCTCTAATATCTAAATTTTTGTTTTCATTAATGTACCAAATTTAGTGTTGTTATATAGAATGAGAATGTTGAGTGTTCTTATAGTTTTCTCACGCTTATTTATATTTATAACCAAATTTTATATATAATTCATTTTATATAAAAGGTAATAATTATATTTAATTCATATTTATAATAAAATTTTATAAATAATATATTAAATCAAATTTAAATTTATAATCAAAATACAAAATCAAATATAACATAATGCGATTTTTTTATGTTTATTGAAAGTTTAATTGTCATGAAATGAATATAATCGCTTATAATGTTTCAACTTCTACAATTATATAATTAAAGAATCAATGCATTTTTAAAAAGAAAACTAATATATTTTTTTTAAAAAAATTTATGTATACATTTAATTTTAATGTTATTATATACAACTATTGATTCAATTTTTTTATGTATTAAATATGTCTAAATTTTTAAAACTAAACCGAATCGTCCAAATCGATTAGATAACTGAATTTATGTAAAAGGTGGAAAAACCACTAATCCTGGAATATTCTCCCTCCTTCTCCCTCCCAACCCTTCTCCTCGCCAGAGGTCTTCTATTTCAGACCCTCACTAGCATTCAATATCCCCTTACACAGTCACACTCACCAGTAATTACCATTAGCATCCCTAGCCACGACATTGTGACAGAGAGCGACCATCGCAGAAAGTCTCTGCTGCTTGGCCTCTTCTCGTCGTCGCGATGGTTTATTTGAAGCTCTTCTCGTCGTCGTCTACTCGACCTTGTTCTTCAGTTTTATTTTTTGTATTATTTTAAATTTTGTAATTAAGTCTCATTCAAGACAAAGATATTTAGAGTTAATAAAATATTTAAAAAATGAAAGAACATTTAGGTTTAGGAATTTAATTTTTAAAAAAATATTTTATTAATTTTAATATTTTTAATATAATAGAAACCTATTTATTAAATTTAAAATAATATAAAAATCTAATTAAAAAATTTTAAATTATAAAAATTGAATTATAAATTTAATAAAATTATAAGAATTAATTAAATAATTTTATCCCATAAATTAAAATATAAGATCTTATGTCTAAACCTAATGTTGTTCTTGTAACTTTTATATATTTATTTATATTTTGGATTTTATCTTCTATAGGTTAATATTTATCAAAGATTCAAATAAAAAAGCCGAAAAATTTGGTAAAACAAACAAAACCTCAAGTTTTGCCAAAAACATAGCAAATATATGATCAGAATTTATTCAGCCATGCATAAAAGAACAATGGGGTTAATTTTATAAAAAAAAATAAAAATACAATGACAATTAAATTTCTAAAAGTTTCAATTTTTTGAAGAAAAAAATATTAATTTAGTTTTTCGCTATATCAAACAATAGACGCATTATGTCTTCTTATCAATTCATTAGGTAAAATTTAACGGTATACTTGTATGTACCGTTAATTAGTATGACACTATGATGTATTTATCATTAATTACTATGATGTGTCTATTTATAAAAGATTGTTATGTAGATAACAACTTTTAGAGTAAAATTTTACCTGTTTTAATGCTATTTAGACAAACAAAAACCAGCAAATAAATGCTATATAAAAACTCAAAAGAATTCATTGTTCTAAACTATATCGTAGATAAGGAAATATATGAGTAATTCCCTTTTGTTTCATACTATCCATTGCTGGAACATACATGTCCACTGTTACTATTGTAAAAAATCTAATTAATATATTTTTTTCTTTCAAAATCCATTGTTACTATTGTGAAGGACCTAATAATACTTATTTTTTCAAAGACTAATTAGTCCAAAATTAAAAATTTCTAAAATCTAATTGTTATTTTACTCTAAAAGAAATTAATAAAAATTTATTGAGTAGTGTAACAATACAAAATAGTAATATCCAAAAAGCCACTCAAAAAAACCAAACCAAACCTGACCAAATAATTATGGCCTTGGTATAAACAATAATTATTAGACCAGTGATAAAAAGTATAACAGAGAGTGTACATGATACCTAATTACTTTTAACCCAGGGATTAATTTTAAATAACCCCATCTAAATCATCTAAAAAACAAACCTTTTGGCATCTTTCTATGAGTAAAATTTATAGCCGTCTTATAATATTTGTTACTAAGTTATTTTTACTTGTTAGTTCCACCATTCAAACTGTCTCTTCAAGCTACACAGGTTGTCTTTTGCCTAGAATTATTTTAACTCTATTTCCATGTAATGTGTTCCAAACTTATACCATGGCTGAAATTTCATTATCTACCGGAAATGCAAATGGACTTTCTGGGAGATTCAATCCTTCACAGCTGCACAAAATTAAAAAATAAAAAATAAAACTAAGGTATAAATGTTAATAGTTAATACTAATAAGTGCAAAAGATGTATGATAAATATTTGACAAATTGAAACATACCTGTCCTGATCAGTATAGTTAGGTTCTGTTTTTGTATATCCAGATTTGTCAGTTGAAGCATAACTACTGGAGGATCCAGTGGACTGATGATTGAAATGATCTGCAAGCAAGTATGAATTCATTTCAAATAATATGAAATGAAAGAATTAAGCAAATATGAAAAACAAGTTAATACAGACCATCAGGAACCTTTAGCTCCTCCATGTCAAAGCCAAAATGGGGTGAATTCGACATCCATTTTCGGCCTAGCTGTAACTCTGCAACTCGTCTTCTTTGGAATTCAAGAGCATGCTCCTGCTCTTCAATGAGGAATCTCCTCAGGCCTTGAGGGTTACCGCATCTTCTTGGAACTATCAAAAGATCCTGTATTAGATGCAATGTAGGAGCTTTCTATAGTCTAATTAAAAATTTTACTTGTAAGGAGTAAAAATAGATTTATAGTCTAATTAAAAAATTTTCGTTAGGGAGGAGTGTTAGGAGACATCAACTTTTCTTATTTGTAACCATCAAATAGCCATCAATGATGATTTTAATGGTGTGAGATTTGTATGAGATTTCATCCAATGACTCACTTTTTTTTGCTAGTTAGATACTGGTCAGAATTTAATAAAATTACTGTCCCTAGACTTTTCCATTTTGTAATTGGACTATAGACCCATTTTTGTTCCGTACACTTTCGTGGCTAAATTGTTTCACTATGACCATAAATCAAGTACAAGAAGAGGCGAGTTTATTGTGTGAACCAAACTGAAAATATCATACTCACTTGTAAGCTCTGCATCCAGACCTACATAGCGAGACGAATAACAATCAGGGTGCTCAATCCTCTCTACGTACTTCCTGCATTCAAAATGAAACGCATATTGCATTCAAGTGATGAAATTAACACTACTTAATTAAGGTAATATTCATGGTTAAATATTGATACATAATAGATAATACTAGTAGTAGTAACTATCATTGTCAATGTCACATTCTGCTCTAAGAACATAAAAATGTGAATAACTCAATTTTTGGTTCGAGATTATGGTAGGGAGAACTAGAATATGGAATGAATGGCATCGAGAATCTTCTTAAGTGAAATTTATATATAATTATACAATTAAATAAAGATTTTGTAGAAAAGTAATAAGTTGTCATTTGCAAGAAGAGAATTTGAAGGCATAAAACTAAAATCAACTTCTAATAAAAAAGGGATTGGTTGCATTTTACATCCCTAAACTTTCGATTATTTGCATGTTAGCCTAAAAATTTTAACAATGTGTAAAGTGATTCTATGAACAATTTGCAATTTTTAAAATTTAAGAACTTAAGTGCACATGCTATGAAGTTTAGATAACTTGAAGATAAGGAAATGAGAGTAAGAGTAGACAGAAGGAAGAGACCTATCAACTTTTGGCTTCTCCTTGTAAGGTTTTACAAGCACCCTAGAGCCACGAACATAATGGGGATTTCCCTTTTCCAAAATCATTTTAACAGTTTCTGGTTCAACAAAGGTCACAAATCCAAACATCCTTCTCTGTTGGCATGGAATCCTTACATCTTCAACACTCCCAAAGGTGCTGCTAATAAAAGGAGAAACATTATTAACCAATTTGAATTTGTTTACACAAAACAGATAGATGTGAGAAAAACGGACACATCCTAAAATTCAATTTACTTGAAGTAGTTTGAAACATCTTCCTCTGTGAAAGTGCTATCAGCTGGAAATGTCAAATATATTTGTCTTGACGCACTAATATTTTGACCAAACTCTCCCTTTCCTATGTATTTTGGAGCATCTTCTGCCAAAACCACTGCGTGCTGCCCATGAGGCCTATTAATCAACCATCAACAAAATTAAATTATATTATATAGTCTATACAGATTACTAAAATATCAGTGACAATATCATTTTTCAGATCATTATATTTGCAAATCTTCTATAATGTTGGCTACATATTACCCAAAAAAAAACTACTAGCCACCTAGTAGACCTCTTGTCAAAAAACAAAAACGATCAAGTAAAGAAAAACATAATACATTATTGATTAAAGGGTAAAGTATATAATTTGTTCTTAAAATTTGTTAAAGGTTTTAAAAATATTTCTAAATTTTATTTTGTTTTAATTTTGTCTAACAAAATTTCAATTTACATCAAATATATTATGGATAGCTAATTTTTTTAAACAATTTAGGACTAATTCAATAACAATTTTACAAGAATAGCTTCTTAAATAAATCAGACATAGTTGTCATGTATTATTGTTGAATTAGTCTTAAATTTTCTGAAAATTTAGAGCTTGTTTGGACACCATTTTTAGAAAATATCTTTTTTTTAATGATTCTTTTTTAAAAGATATTTTACAAAAGTAAAAGTAATTTTATGTTTGGATATTTCATGTAAAAAAATCTTCTTATCTATCAATTATATTTGGATAAAATAAAATAAAAATACTTTTTCGTTCATTTATTATGTGAAAAATATTTTTTTAAAAAAGATATAAATTGTAATTTCTCAAAAAAGATGTTTTTTATTTTTTTAGTATTTTTATTTTTATTATTATAAATTTACCAAACACACTAAAAAATAAAAAAAAATTTAATAAAAAAAATATTTTTTTATCAATTTAATAACGTCCAAACAAGCATTTAATTGTTAAAATATATTTAATATAAATTGAAACTATCCAAAACAAAATTAAAATAAAATAAAATTTAAAAATATTTTTAAAATTTTTAACAAATTTCATAAACAAAGAATATATTTATCCCTTTTAAAACAAGGTTCATACTTTTTCATGTGACAACAATGCTATTGGAGTAGATGTTAAATGTTTACATATAAAAAGAGTTTGTAGAATAAGAATTGACCTGTCAAATACGCGAATGCAATTCTTCCATCTTGCAAGAAGCTTGGTCAAACTATAACCAGACTTACCATGTCTCTGGCTCTCAGTAAGATAACCTTCAGCCTGCAGTACCTTGTTATACTTCTCATAGTACGCCATTGGAAGCGAAGCAATCGATATCGGGCTTCCTTTTCTTGATTTCAACAGCTCCACGATTTCCGACTCCAAATTCGCCAAAGACCCTGCCGAAATCACTTGATCCCCCTGAACCGAAGAAGAAGAAGAATAGTCGTAGCTTCCGTACATCTCGTGGCCAGCCTGTCCGTGATAATAGCGACAGCTGGCTCCATGCTTGCAATATCCTTTGTTGAAATAGTGACAGGTTTTCACCGGAAACTCGTTCGAAAACCTCCTTCCGCCTCTTAACTTGCAAGGCAAGGAATCTGCAATGTAGTAATCATTTGCCATTCTTGTTTCGAAGATCTCGAACTGCTTCTGAAGCTCCGAGAAAGAGTGATGATCCCAAGAAGGAGAGGAAAGTTGGAGGGTGATTAAGTGCCTTAGATCTGGAAGTGTGGTTAGTCTTTGGAATTCGGTTTTGGCTTTGAAAGCGACTTCACGGATCAGGTGGTCTGGGTATGAAGCCAATTTAATCATCTGTTCCTCGCCATGTTCTTGAACAAGGAGGTATCCAATTATCTTTGTGGCATGCTCTGGTTCGAATTTTTGAAGCTTGTCGAAAACAATTCTCGTGTACTCTGATATATCCATTCCTTGTAGCATTTTCACTGCAACCATTTTGGAACAAAATATTAACAATTCTGCAACAATACATTCTACATGAAATTGTAAAAGTAAATTAAATCTGGAGCAATTAAGTATCTTTTAAATATTGTATTTTATTTGATCTTTACAAAAACAGAGAAATTAAAAAATAAATAATTCTCCTGATTTTTTTAATAACTGATACATAAAAGTGAATATTTAAATTAATTAAATAATAAAAAATATTTACTAAAAACTACAAGTTAAAAGACAATCAGCATTTCTTTATTCAAAAATGATAAACATTAAATCGAGATTTTAGTTACTCTTTTTAATAATATTTTTTAAAAGATTTTTTTAAAATTCTTTTTATAAAAATTTTTTAACGAAAAGTAAGAATTATTTTATGTTTATTAAAATATTTTAACCAAGCATAATAAAACAGATCATTTTATCAAATAATAGATATCTATTTCCTAACTAAGATATTCAAACAAACAGATTTGTCTCATTATTTTGTTTGGGATCGGAGCAGAAGAAAGGATTTTTTTTTTTAAACTAATTTGGAAATAAGTAGAACGCATACTGAGGATTAATCAAATGGCAAAAATTAAAAAAATTTATGCATCAAACATCTATGTTCCTTCCAAGTGAATAGTCAATTTTACATAGCAAATCACAACATTTACAACTCAATAACACATCAATCATAACACACCCTTCATAAGAAAGGCATCCTGAGCAAAAGAAAAAAAAAACATGTAAATAACCAAAATCTTTTAATCTACATACCCATCAAACAGCAGAATGAGATAAACCGTATGCAAAGAGGTCCAAACACAAATCTTTTGAACGAATGTTTTCTCTCTGAATGAAGAAAGTAGGAAATGGCCTTTATTTATAGTTAAATTTCGTAGAGAGATATCATGCTACCAAAAAAAGGCAAACACAAGGATGATTAAAAATTATTAAAATCCAGAGACATGCAAACACCCATATTATATATATTTTTTTTTGTGAAAGTAAAATAGTTGATGATAGTAAAAATTAAGGGGAAAAAAAAGGAGACTAAGAATTAACACTTTTAGTTGATGCATGTGTTATGTGAAACTCATCATTACTTTCTGCAGTCTAATCACTATTCTAAATTTGGTTCCTTGAATCCCTCTTTGTAAATACAAACAGTTGTAAAGTAATCACAGATTTCAGGCAATATTATCTGCATAATCCTCGATGACCTTTACTGCTTCTAAGAATTACCCCGATTACCAAAACAGCCATGAATTTTATTAAGTTTCAACATTACGTTGTTATCATCATCATCGTTATATTATTATTATTATTATTATTATTATTATTATTATTATTATTATTATTACAACAGATATATTTTTCATAAATATTATTTTGACACTAATATTTTATTAACAGTGACTATATCTGTTCTTTGGATTTTATTAATTTTAAAAAAATCTAAATACAACAATCAATTAAGAACAATGATATTCTCCTCCATGTTTTTATTTAGACAAAAATACATATTTTCCTTTGATCTAAATTAATTTTACGGGCAAAAACTAATTTAATGTTATTTTATTTAATTTAACATTTATAATTTTATACTTATAATATTTATAATTATACGTTTATTATATAGAATTTCAACAGTAATAAGAGATATAAAATAAGATAAGTGTTAATTAAGAAACATAAAATAAGATATATCTGAGTTGCTTTGGGTTGATTTTTATTATCTTTTAAATATTTTTGTTAATTTTATGAATTTAGTTAACATATACCTTAAGAGTAAGAACACAAGTTAAACTTATCAATTAATTTTTTTTATCAATTTTTCAAAATTTATAAAAGGACAAATCACAAAAAGAAATAAATTGAGGTAGAAAATTATATGAATCTCCTAAAATGAAAGACGTCGTGTGGGTGTCCTAATTTTATGTAAATCGAAGCAAGCTATTTTGATTTACTTTCGGTTAATGTATATCGAAATAATCTAGTTCGATTTGTCACGTTTGCATGATATTCAAATTAACATGATTCGATTTACGTTGAAAAACGTAAATCCATATAATTCGAAACAGGCTGTGTCAATTTATGATGGGGACATTCATGCATGCAATTCGAATGAGGGTGATTCGATTTACGTGGTAGGGCTAGAGTTATAATTCAAATCTATCTGATTCGATTTAACAGGGAACAAGTGCATGTGATTAAATCAAATTGGGTAAATTCGATTTACTTAGGATGCGTGTTCTATATAAATAGGGTCATAACAATTTTTGTTTAGTTGTGGGTAAATTGATAATGGTTAGTGAGAAGAGTTTTCTAGTTCTTATGCACTGCAAATAATGCACGATTAAGAAAAAAAGTAATTGGGAATAAAGTTCACTGATAAGGATCTGTTGAGCATCTTTATCAGACCTTCTATGAGCCTTGTTGATTTCAGAACACTGTACTACAAAAATTGGGAATGCATGAAGCTATACTATCGAATTCCGATCTCTGTTGTCTGCGATGGAGTGAAGTACGACTCGTTTGTGATAGGCAGTGACGAGGATTTGCAAGTTTTATTTCACTGTTGGCGGTAGTTTTCGGAGGTGAGAATCCCTGAACTATTGGCTAAACTTGTGGATGTGGTCTCTAGCTCAGGAGGATCGAACTGGAATCATCCATCGTTACCAACGGCACCAGCTTCTAATTCAACCCCTGTTGTTGCGTCTTCATCTGTGCCTTAATTGCATCTGAGGGAGATTTGGTGGCATCTTCGTCTTTCGTAGCTGATTTACACCGCGATAAGATCGCGAAACTAGGTGCTAACATGAATACCCTTGTTATGATTCCGATTTCTAGGGGAGTTGGAGAACCAGATGCGGTAGAAGATGATTGCTGTCATGATTGCTGATGATAGCGATGATGATTTAGGGAGGAGTATTCCTGTTGGGACTGGTAGAGCATCGAGTTCGGAAACTCAACAGTACTTTGACGCACTTTTCGACTCTAGATTTGGATGCTATGTGACAGGGGGGTTACCGGATGTAGAATCCAATTTTGGTGTGAGAGATTCACAAGAGAGCCCAGGTCCAGGGGAGTTCCAAGTTGGGCACAGTTTCAGAATAAAGAAGAAGTTGGGCACATATATGCTAGCTCTTTTTTTTTTTAAATGTAACACTCGAACCTTACCCACCCCCATCCCTGTTCCCCCAACCCTTCTCCTTGTTCGGCTTCGTCGTCGCCGTCTCCGTCGTCTGCTCTCTCGGATAGGTTGGCGGTTGCCGTCGTCTGTGTCCTTTGCTCTATCAAACAGGTTAGTGCGCTTCTTCTAATGCTCTTGTTTTGTTCTTGTTTTGAATTATGAAGCTGTTCTGTTCTTCTATTGCTCTATCGGACAGGTTTTTCTTCTAATGCTCTTGTTCTGTTCTAATGCTCTTGTTGTGCTCTGTTTGGTGCTTGAATTTGCTTGATGAAATTATGAATCTGTTTAGTATGAATTTGCTTGTTGAATAGGGAATTTAAGGTTGTTGAATCTGCTTGAATCTATTTGCTGAAATTTCTGGTTTGTTCTGCTTGAATCTGCTTGTTGAAATTATGAATCTGTGTAGTATGAATCTGCTTGTTGAAATAGGTGATGTTGAATAGAGAATTTAAGGTTGTTGAATCTGCTTGAATTTGTTTGTTGAAATTTCTGGTTTGTTCTGCTTGAATATGCTTGTTGAAATTATGAATCTGTTTAGTATGAATCTGCTTGTTAAAGTAATCTGTTTAGTATGAATCTGCTTGTTCTATGAATTTAAGGTTGCTGAATAGGGAATAGGGAATAGAGAATAGGAAATTCAGGGTTGTTGTTGTTTTATACTTTTGCTACTTCATATTGTTTTAGAATGGCTTCAGCGAATACACTATCACAAACACCATCTTTGTAAGAACAAAGATGAACTCCTTGGATATAGTTTATGAATTGTTATCCTTGTTGTGTTTAATTAAAATACTATTGTAGTAGTACTAACTAATTTCATGTCTATCTTTGTATTAGTTATCTTTAGAATTTGAGACTTTGTTGTTTTTAAAATGTTGGTGAAGAACTGAAGATATGTATTTTGAATTTTTTAAGTTTATGATTATTTTATATCTTTTATTTACGTAGAATCGGTTTTACCGGTTCAACCAGTGCTTTATCGGTTGAACTAGTAAACCAGTGAACCAGTAACCTGACCGATTTGATCACCGGTTTGGTTCTTACAACTATGATTAGTGTCAAAATTCGTAGTTTAATTATTTTTTTCATTGTAAACTATAAAATTTAATCTTCTAATTTTTTTAAATAATAATTAATTTATTGGTCATTTATTTATTAATTTTACGGGTTTTACAAGTATACTTTCTCAAAGTGTAGATCATCAAATGCAAAAGAGAGCTATAAATATTTTGTACAAGCAGCATGTGCTAGCTAGTATTTGGTGATTTCGTTCAATCTCAAGTAATGCATGTGGCTGATGAAGCTAGTATGCAAGAAATATTTTTGACGTATCATCAAACTAGAGTACATGCCTCACTTACCGAGTTGTGTATTGAGTTTGAGAAAATCGATGATGTTGGTTTTCCGGAATCCAATATAGAGTAGATGGGTTATAATACTGAAAGCGACAAAAAATTTGAAAGTACTTATGAAATTATTAGTCCACGTGAAGATGTGAAAGAAGATGAGATAATAGGTGGTGAAGACGTGACTGATGTTGCAAATGCACTAGCAGGCCAGAATCTATTTGAAAAGCTATCTTTTATACATACTTTAAATCTTGATACCATGCATGCACCAGAATTTTCTGAATACGTCAATACAGGTAATTTTGTGATTATTATGATTATTATTATTAAAAAAGTTATAATTAGTATAATTATTATTAATCATTGTTTATTATTATTATTGTTGTCGTTGTTGTTATAGTTACGAGTAACAACGGTGGTGGTGGTGATGATGATTATAAAAATTAGTCTTAGTATTATTATTAGTCGCTTTTTTAATATTATTATTATTGTTGTTGTTTGTTTTATATTTATATTATTATTACTAATATTATTGTTATTATTATTATTATTTTAATAGAATAATATTTAGATTTATTTTTGTGTTATTATTGGTGCGACTTCTGCTGTTGTTATTGATGGTGAATTCGTTGTTAGAATGAAGTTTAACTCTTGAAAGGCTGTTATTGCATCAATTTAAAGAGTATACCATCCAAAGAGGAGTTGATTACAGGGTGTATGAATCAGAATCGACAACGTTCTATACTAAATGCGTACAGTAAGGAACAAGCTGTGATTGACTTCTTAGAATTAGCCTTATGAAAAGACAGTATCATCGCACGTGCACCAGAAGTACCATATCTCAAGATCATACTAAAATGGACTCAGATACAATTGTAGAAGCGATAAAGCCATTAGTTGAAGCCGACCTGTCCATAGAGGTGAAATCCATCATTGTTGAAGTGCAATCCAAGTTCAATTACACGATAAGTTATCGCAAAGTATGATTGGCCAAGCAAAAGACAGTTGAGAAAATATTTTGTGGGTGGGAAGCTTCTTATGAAGCTTTGCCCACATGATTTGAAGCAATGGTTACAAAAGAACCATCAGCAACTGTTGAGTTCAAAACTGCATATGGCTACCGAGGAGATGAGTTAGTGGCTGATCTCTGGATTGTGACGCGAGTCTTCTGAACTTTCTTCCCGTGTATTAGAGCATTTAAAAGTTGCAAGCCACTAGTCTAGGTTGACGACACACATTTATATGAAAAGTATAAATGAGCTATTTTAGTTGCAGTATCACAAGATGGCAATGGGAATATCGTGGCTCTTGCATTTGCCATAGTCGAGGGAGGGTGAGATTGTCGATGCTTAACACTTTTTTCTTAGCCATTTGCAAACACATGTGGTTAATCGAGATGGTGTTGCCCTTATCTCTGATCGACACGAGTCAATTACATCAGCACTATGTCATAGTAATTGAGCATGGCAATATCCGAGAACTATTCATATGTTTTGCATTAGACACATAGTATCAAACTTCTTGAGGAGGTTAAAGGCGCCACTTATGCAGAAGCTAATTGTCAACATAGGTTATTCTAAAACAATCAATGAATTCAATATGTATTACCAGAGATTATGTGAGCGGGAAAAGGCTTACAAGCACTAGCTGGACAATATCCCTCGACAA
This sequence comes from Arachis duranensis, assembly GCF_000817695.3. NCBI lineage: Eukaryota > Viridiplantae > Streptophyta > Magnoliopsida > Fabales > Fabaceae > Arachis > Arachis duranensis. Next base: position 3,364,951 of record NC_029772.3, read on the forward strand.
CAGTATGCCTTGGCATATGATGGTGGATATCGCTGGGGTCATATGACCACCAACCTAGTAGAGTGCATTAACAAAGTATTGAAAAAGGAACACAATCTTCCCGTCACAGCTAGCCCTTATTAAGGCAATTTTTTACAGGTTAAATGCGTTGTTCACAAGGAAGAGAGCTGAGGCTGAGGCTCGTATAAATGCCAAACTTATTCCATACTTGTCACTAAGTAATGTCGTACTAAATAGACACATTATATAACATTTCACATAAATTTTCCTACTTACTCGATCAGTCAAATATTGGCGCCACTTTAAGATTCGGAACCATGACAACTTGATTCTGCTTTCTCTGTGGTCATTCGGCTCAAGAGCAGTACCAAATTGGGTCAAGCACTCGTTCTTTAACGCACTTGTGCTGTGATCAATTGAATTTATAAAAAAATGAGAAAAAAATTGATAAAGGGACTAATTTGGTGCACGACATTCAATTTCAGGGATTAAAATAAATTATTTAATGCAAAGTAAGAGACCAATCTAGTGCATATATAGTGATGATACGTGAACAAATAACATTGTGACACATACTATAATCCAACACGTCACAAAATAATATTGTGACATGTGACATAATTATCCACGTTAGCATATCACGTGTTGTTGATCGACACATTATTATACCGTTACACGTGACCAAACCATGAGATAACACGTGTTACCAAAGATTCACGTCATCAAAAAAATGTCAAAGACTAATATAATACAATTTTTTAATATAAAAAATATAACGGGTATGTCTAAAACGAGCTCAACCATTATGTGCTTATTGAATGAGCTACACTTATATAGGCCATTAGATTTTATTAGATGAAAATCAAAGGCTAATATAAAACAAGAGCATTGATGGACTCTAATAAATATAGAATATCCTAGTACATAAATAAATACTTTAAATGGCAATACTTTAATACACAATACTTTAAACGGCAACAAAATTTTTTATTTTTAAATAATTAAATATAAAATATATGAGTATTTTTTATTTATTAAAATTAATTATTGCAAAAAAAATTTATAATATTAAAAAATTATATTAAAATAATATTTTAAACTATAACTAACATAAAAATATAAAATAATTAAAATTTTATTTTATATTAGTTGACAAATAATTGGATTATTATATTTAAAATTATTTTTATTGATAGTATATATTAGGGGTGGCAATGCGGGTCGCCTCGTCCCGCCAACTAAAGTGGGTACAAAATACTAACCATTTGACTTTGTTTTTTTTTTTAAAAATAAAATTAATTAAAATTAACAAAAAAATAATAATTAAATAATTAAATACAAATAAAAAATAGTCAAATTATAATATAATTTTTTTACTATCTTTTTTTAAAATTTTAACTTCAATAAAATTGTTTAAAATAATATTTATCAATAGAACCATCTTTATTTTAGAAAATAAGTCACATAATTTGAACATATATACGAAATTATAAAATAAAACAAATAAAGTCACATAATTGAAACATATAGACATAATTTGACGAATTTTTTTAATTTGACAAGTCTCAAATTCTAACCCGACCCACTCTTTTTAGCGGTTCGATGGATCGGCCTAACGGATTCGACCCGTTTTACCACCCCTAATATATATATATATATAAAAGAAGATTATCACATACTTTATTATATAAAGATAGAAATTTTTTGTTCTAAAAAACTCACTATCACTCATTCTTACACTATTAGTAGAAGTTGGAAAATAACAAAGTAGTTGAGGGGAAGAAGATAAACTAGGGGTGGCAAACGGGGCTAAACTCGCCGGGTCGGCTCGCGTAACCCGCCAAAAAAGTGGGTTGGGTTGAAAAATTGGGACCGCCAAATAGCAAAAGCCCGCCTAACCCGCACCACTTAAACCACGGGCTTTGGCGGAGCGGGGCGGGTTTTCCCGCCGGGCTTAGTATTTTTTTAGCAATGGGTATTTTTACAATTTTTTTTGCCAAAATCCAACTTCCCCCAACCTAACTTACAAGAGAATGAAGATGAAAATTGAGTGTTTTGGATTATATTTATTTTGTTTTAGAAACAATATTTATAATCATATTTTGGATTATGTTTATTTTGCTTTGGGAACAATATTTATAATTATGTTTTGGATGAAAACTTGGTTTATATTTATATTTATTAGATATTTATAATTACAAAGACTTTAATGTTTGTGAATATAAAAATTATAATTTGTTTATACTTTTAGAAATTATAATAGTTAAAAGTAAAAAATAGGAGAGATTTTTTATGCCTTTATATATATTATTTAATATTTAAAAGTAAAAAAAAAAAGAGGATATTTGGCGGGCTATGC
>NC_029772.3:3367463-3368057 GCF_000817695.3 Arachis duranensis
GGCCGGCCCGCCCCGCCAACTAAAGTGGGTACAAAATGCTAGTCGTTTGCCTTTTTTTTTTGAAAAATAAAATTAACTAAAAAAATAATTAAACAATTAATTACAAATAAAAAATAGTCAAATTATAATATAACTTTTTATTATTTTTTTAAATTTTTAACTTCAATAAAATTATTTAAAATAATATTTGTCAATAGAATCATCTTTATTTTAAAAAATAAGTCATATAATTTGAACATATATACGAAATTGTAAAATAAAATAAATAAAATCACATAATTGGAACATATATACATAATTTAGCGATTTTTTTTAATTTGACAGATTTCAAATTCTAACCCAACCCACATTTTTTAGCGAGTTCGACGGGTCGGCCTGACGAATTCAACCCGTTTTACCACATTATCACATATTTTATTATATAAAGATAAAAAATTTTTGTTTTAAAAAATATAAAATATAAATACAAAAATATAAGTTTTTTTATTCATTAAAATTAATTATTATATACAATTTTTTTATAATATTAAAAAGATATTTTAAACTACAACAAAAAAATATAAAATAAATAACGTTTATTTTATATTACTTGAC
>NC_029772.3:3368333-3383649 GCF_000817695.3 Arachis duranensis
ATTTTTTTGCAATAATTAATTTTAATAAATAAAAAATATTTATATATTTTATATTTAATTATTAAAGAATAAAAGATTTTGTTGCCGTTTAAAGTATTGTGTATTAAAGTATTGTCATTTAAAACATTTATTTATATACTAGGATATTCTATATTTATTAGAGTCCAACAATGCTCTTGTTTTATATTAGCCTTTGATTTTCATCTAATAAAATCTAATGACCTATATAAGTGTGGCTCATTCAATAAACAAATAATGGTTAAGCTCGTTTTAGACATACCCAAATATAACTAATACAATTAAAATCTTAACAACTATTTTAATGTACAACATCAATCACAAAAATCACTTTAAAAATTTAGTCCATAAAATTTTGGTCCCAACATGTCAAATCAAGATTCACAGCAAACAACTCGACGGAAACTGCACGTGAGTTTTCCCTTTAAACACTGCTGAGAGTCCGAGAATGGCTCACCGAACCTCTTCTTTTCCTGAAGCGTTGCTTCAGTTGGGTTTCGTTAGCACCAACCATTATTTTCATCGCAATTTCGATTTTCCAGAGGTATGATACCTAAATTCAATTCATTGCTCTTCAATTCAGGCCCTTCTCTATCTTTAGAACTCTATGAAGGTTTTGATTGTGTTATTTCATCGGTACTTTTTCTATTAGTCCCACAATTAATTTGGGCTTGAAGTTCCAAGTCATTTGGGGAAAAAAACAAGAGAGAGAAGAAAAATGTATGAAAGTGAAAGTGGTGACATTGATTGGGAAAATGAACTGAGAAAGTTTCAGAATGCAATAGCCACAGGGACCAAGTCCAAGAGAATCAAAGCCATGTCCATGCTTGCTCGTTACTCCAAACACGCCCCTGAACATGTATTGGCTCGCACCATACCCTTTCTTATGGAGATCCTTGGCCACAATAACCGTTCAATTGATTCTGCCAATTTCTCTCTTCAAATGGCTTCAGCTTATTGCTTGAAGTGCATAGCTTGCAGGAGTGACGAGTTGGTAACTCAAATGGGTGCAAACGGTGCTGCGCAATTGCTTCTGAATTTGTTGCCTCATTCTGATGGGATGTTTCTGAAAGTTCTTGTGAAATGCTTGTTGGTTGTGGTTGGTTTTTGTAACACAAGTAGGGCTGTTGTTGCTACTGCTGGTGGGTTAGGTATCATTGTAGATAAGTTGAGTTCTTGCGAGGATCGGGGAATTCGAAGGTATTTGCTGGAGATTCTGAGTTTGTTGGCGCTGCGGCGCAATGTTAGGAGGGAAATAGTTAGGCTTGATGCTCTTCACTATGTTGTGGAGGCTGTTGGTGTTGGTAGTATGGTCTCCAGAGAGAGGGCATGTCAAGCAATTGGAATGTTTGGAGTTACAAGAGAAGGTAGGCGACTATGATTGCACAAATTACAAATACTTCATTATGTGTCTGCATCAAATACTTGCTAAATTTGTGATTGATGCTATCATTAGATTGTTGTATTTACGCATCGTATTGTGTTGTATTAAATAATTGTCTGTGTTTGTGCAACATAGGTAGGCGGGCTGTTGTTGAATTGGGTGCAATACTCCCAGTTGTGGAGCTATTTTGCAGCGGAGATCACACCACGAAGCTTGTGGCTGGGAATACTCTTGGTGTGATCTCTGCTCATGTTGATTGCATTAGGTCAATTGCTCAAGCTGGGGCTATCCCCCTTTATTCCGAGCTTCTTGAAGGGGGCGATCCTTCTGGTAAGGACATCGCGGAGGATGCATTTTGCGTGTTGGCTGTTGATGAGGCTAACGCCATCGAAATTGTTGGGCACTTAGTAAGGATCATGAGAGATGGTGATAATGAGGCGAAGGCTGCAGCTGCTAATGTGGTGTGGGATCTATCAACTTACAACCACTCAATACCAGTGGTGCGCGATTCAGGCGTGATTCCGGTACTTGTTGAGCTTTTGGGGAGTGGAAGCAATGACGTAAAGGAGAATGTTTCTGGTGCATTTTCTCAGATGAGCTATGATAGGGTGAATAGAATTGCACTTTCCGATGCTGGGGTGGTTCCAATCTTCATTGACTTGTTGCATGATGATTTTGAGGAACTAAGGGATAATGCAGCTGAGGCTCTTGTCAATTTTTATGAAGATCCATTGTACCATGATAGTGTATCTCATATAATTGATGTTCCTTCATTCAGAAGCATGCAGAATCGGCTGGCTCAACTTCGTGAAACGAATGAGCGTGCTCCTGTAGAAAGAATGAATATTGATCTTCCCGCTTGGAATTCAGATCAAATAACCTAAGGTTTTGTTTCGATCTCTGTGTTTCATAGTAGTTTGAATCTCTAGTTGTATAAATATAAATTATATAGTATGGTATAGATGTATATTGTCATGAGAATGAGGAGAGGGGTTATTTTTCCCCTGCATTCTCAAGAGAGAAATTTCCATGTATAGAATAGAAAGAAGACAATCTTTATATCTTGCTACTGTACATTTCAAGATGTTTATGAAAGAATAAACAAAGAAAGATGATTGTAGAACCATGTACTTATGGTAAAATGCATGAATTTGTAGGTGCTTGAAAATGCTTGAATTTGTATAGTTTTTATGCCAAAATTTCACCTGCTATTGTCTAAGGATGAGGAAATCTGGTGCTTTCTTGTTATTTGAATGATGGATCACACTAAATAAATATTACCTTTTAAGGTAGTTATCGTAAGAATCAAGCAGTTTTAATGACAGAACAACATTGTAGAACTCTCACATTGAGGTACATGAAAATTTGATCCTAACTTAATATGTCATTTCACTAAGATGTTTGATACATTAATATACTGTGTAATCAATAAAACCAGGACATGTAAACCAATTATATGAACAGGAGTTTGGTTTCAATTGTGAACTTCGACCCCCCACAATGTTGGTTTTTATACTAACAAGTTTGGTTTTGATAGGTTTGTATAGTACAGAGGGTATTAGAATATGTGGATGTTTTGGTGCGCAAAGCATGTAATATTGTAATGTATCACTGATGATCTTCATAGCAATATTAGAGTGGTGACTCAAGAAGTATAGAAGGATATATGTAATGTCTTATATTGTGTTTGTTATGGGTATTGTATTGTATTAAGGATTTTCATAAACTCAGTCAGAATTTTTGTGATCAAGAGTTGGAACCGATAGTCATTTTACTTAGCTTTGTTATGATCTTAGTTCAATTTTTCATTCACCATACATATGTGATAAACGTGTATATGGTTTAACATATGTCACTACTATAAATTTATTTTTAATTAACAATACATAAAATAGAATTTTTACTCATTCTACGTTTCTACTACAGCCATAAGCATTCATTCCATAACATAAGATAAGTTCCATTGATCCATTCCTATACAAGTCTCAACAACAATGAAATATGTGAAGATCACTAAAATATAGGCCACGGGACATTTGGTTCCACACAAGGTTCAATTCACTGGTGTCTCAACTTTCAAACCAGAGTTTGACCTTCGAGTGTATTCTTCAACTAGTTGAGCAAGAGCTGAAGATTTGTTCTTAAGCAACTTTTTTGGTGAATCATATTCCTCAATAAGTCCTGAAGGATCAATATTAACATAACTCATGTTCCCGGCAAGAGAAAAAGTATGGCAAACAAAAAAGAGAAAGGCAACGAAAGAGAAGGTAAGTGATTCTTGCCTTGGTTAAGAAACAGAACCATGTCACTGTCAAGGATTGAAGTTATTCTATGAGCAATTGTAATTATTGTGCAGCCTGAAAAATTCTGCTTAACTGTTTGCTGAATAATATTATCTGTGGCTGTATCAACTGATGCCGTAGCCTCGTCAAGCACTAGGATCTTGCTTTTCTTTAGTAAGATGCGGCCAAGGCAGACCAACTGTCTTTGACCCATACTCCAATTTTCGCCATTCTCGGTAACTATAGAATTCATAATGTTATGCAATATAATATAATATAATAATTATTTTGATTCACAATATCTGTAACTTAGTTCAATATATCCATTGTTCTCATATTTCAATGTCACATCTATTAAGCATTTTCCAAATGTACCCTTCACACAATGTTAAGCACAATAAACAACAAAGCATTTACACCATAAACTAGTTATTAAGTAAACAAATTTATAGTCAAATATTGATAATGTGCTTCTTAATCAATGTGCATATACCGTGACAAATATTAACAACAAAAAGGATTATAATATATTCTTGCTATAAATATACATAACAATTTGACTTGTAAGATCTTATGCATCTTTTAGGTTTTGAGAAGTCAAACCTATGGAGTCCAGCTTCTCTTCTTTCTTCCTTACTTCATCTCCAAGTTGGCACATATCTAAAGCCTAAAATATTTTCCGAAGCATATTAGTATGTTAATAAAAAGATCAGTTCTTCAAAGTGTCAAAGGCAAACCATATTACCTCCCAAATTTGTTCATCTGTGTATTCTTCCAGTGGATCTAAGTTGTTCCTTATAGTCCCTTCAAACATTGTTGGATCCTGTGGAATAATGCTTAATTTGGATCTTAAATCATGAATTCCAATTGAAGATATATTGATGCTATCAATCAATATTTTTCCAGCAACTGGCTCAACAAGCCGGAAAAGTGTTTGCACTAGAGTTGTTTTCCCGCTTCCAGTTCTTCCCACAATGCCATTTTTTGCTCCAGCAGCGAAAGTGCAAGTAAGTCCACGTAATACAAGTGGTAAGTGAGGAGCATACCTGACCTAAATCACACAAAGTCTAATTAATGATCTCACTCTACCACATAAAAGTCATGAACCAAATAACAGTATAGTCAACACAAAAAGTCATCCATGTGACCCCGCAATAATAGCTTAAGTTTTTGAGAGAAACAGTCAAGAACATGATCCTAGTTCTCTACAGCCAAGTAATCTAAATACCCATCCTTATTAAACTGATTTTTATAGATAAAAAAAGGTCGAATTTCATCACAAAATAGGAGGAACTGTACATTGCCAGTGCATCAAGCCATAAGGGACATGTGTAAGAGCACATGTTGTTAAGATATAAACTCATTCATATGCTTCTACAAAAAATTTTAAAACTTTTAAGAGAGATGATTCATGATGAGTAGTTGCAGTCGCTTTGAAACAAAACAAGTGAGTAACTCTTTGTGGGTACCTGTAGATCTTGGATATGAACCTCCCCGAATGGTGGCCATGAAGGATCAGGTTGGTTGTCTTCTATGACAAGAGGAGGTTCACTTGGGATGGAGGTGTATTGAAAAATTCTTTCTACAGATATAATTTTGTTCTCCAATTGGCAAAGAAACCAAACTATATTAACCACTTGTGAATTTAAATTGAGCCCATACGTCACAGCCAACCCCGCAATGCCTTGACAAAAGATAAAGGTGAATTAGTAAAATGAGGTTTCCTTCCAAAGTGTCACAAGGATTGTTGTATGTATGTAATTTGAATTTTGAACAACTCACCAGGAGTAATTGCATTTGGAAAAGATACCAAGAAAATCAAACAGAACGCAAATGTGATGGAGGATAAAATATCCAATCTGAAACACAACCATTCCATTGCTATAGCAGAAAACATCTTTGGTAGGGAATATCTATCCGTCAATTTCATGTTTATGTCACCGAATCTTGATTCTTGCTCAAAAGCTCTTATGGTTGTTGATCCAGAAATGGTTTCAGAAAAATGTTGTATTACTGGAGCTTGGCATATACCAACTAACCGTGCCAATTCCCGTGCCGATGCTGAATAGTATTGCTGCACAATATCAACTTATATTTTTACCATACATACTGCTATGTTTTGTACAATATCATCAGTAAGATTCATATGCATTTTTCTTTTTCTACGTCTAAGAACTTTCGAGAACAAGCAATAAAATTCAATGCACTTTTAAACATTTGATTCATGATGTAAACGTACTTCAGAAAAACATGGAGGAGGAATAAGAATAAAAATAAACATCAGGTTCGTTTTGAGCTAATTTAGAAAACTACCTGGTACCAAATGCATGCTGCGACCACCGGAATAAATACAATAAACACTTGCCATGCAGCTTGAGACATCACTGCAATACTTCCCAAGACGAAAGCCAGATTGAAGGTAACTGCCCATAATATATTTGGAATGTTAATATCTATTGCACTTTGGTCTGTTGAAGCCTACAACAAAAATCAGAACTAAAGTTTAGACAAACAATTCTATTCAAGAATTAAAAAGAAGAGATACATCAAAAAGGTAAGGTAATCAACAAAACTCTGATATAGCAAAGAACTTGTCTCCTCAAAAATAGCAAGCAAAGCATTATCAATTATTAGAACATACTCTATTAAGGATTCGCCCACTTGGGGTGGCATCAAAAAATGACATTGGTGCTCGAAAAAGGCACATATGCAATTTATTGAAGAGTATGGTTGCAGTCACATATCCAGATATCACAGTAAGCATTGATCTGACAAGGTTGCCAATGGAACTTCCAATTGCTAAAGCAGCATAGACAGCCATAAGCGTAACACTTCCAACAGCAGCTTCTGCAGTTGCAGAAACTGGAGTTGCCAAAGTCATCCAGTAATTACTCGCAACATTCAAAGCTACAGTAAGTATTTGTGAAAGTAATATGAAGGGTACAAGAACACCTCCATATGCTGTTGTCATGTATTTCCAGTAGACTTTAAACTCAACTCTACCCTTTTCTCGTTCTTCGTCTTGAACAAGTTGGCCTTTTTTATCAACTATTTCGTCTGGTTTACCATTTTGATCATCAATGTTTTCCAAGTCTTGCTCTCCAAAAGAACTTAGTGAATCACTATCCTCCACGGTGAGACCTAATGTCTTAGACGTGGGACTTCTCTCAAAAGATTTACTCGAAAGCCTTCTCTCTAAAGATTTACTTGAAGTCCTTCTCTCTAAAGATTTAATTGAAGACAAAGCTTCCTGATGTGCCCCTACGAGTTCCATAAAATCAGTGCCTGACTTGAGAATGTCATTGTATTTTCCAGACTGAGTTATCCTTCCATCTTTCATGACCTAAATAAATTATAAGCAAGACAGACAAAAAGTCAGAGAGAAGTAAATTAAATGTGAATTCATGAACATGAGAACCTGTAAAAGAAAATAATAATAATAATAACTCACCAATATTAGATCAGCATCAGGTAAGAACTCTATCTGATGAGTAATGTATATCACAGTTTTTGTTTGTAAAAGGCCGAGTATACACTCCTAAAGCAATAAAGCAGTAATTTAAAATCAGATAACGTTTGTGCAAACATATTATCAATATTTCAAAAATTTGTACTTAATTAACAATAAACATATGATCAATATTTCAGAAATTTCTACTTGATCAACAATGCAAGCAACAATGACAGAATTTATACGGGGATTAGAAATAATTGCACTAAAAGCAAAAGAATTCAAAGTATAGAAAAATAAGACCTTAAAAAGATGAGATCCTGTATGAGCATCCACAGCACTGAAAGGGTCATCAAACAGGTATATATCAGCATCTTGGTAAAGAGCGCGAGCTATTTGTAATCTTTGCTTCTGTCCACCACTCAAATTGATTCCTTTCTCACCAACAATAGTCTGGTCACCAAATGATAGAACCTCTAGGTCTTTTGTTAAGGAACATGCTTCTAGTACCTTCTCATACTTTTCCCTGTCCATCTCTTTGCCAAATAGTATGTTATCTTCTATCTTACCACTTTGTATCCATGGCGACTGAGAAACATAAGCCTTTGTTCCACACACTTTAATGGTCCCAGATAGCTTTGGGACTTCACCAATCACACAAGAAAGTAAACTTGACTTTCCAGATCCAACAGTGCCACAAACAGCAACCCTCATGCCATGAAAAACTTTGAGATTTAGGTTCGCCAGAGTAGTACTAGAGGAAGAGGAATCCCATGAGAAATTTCCATCTATAACTTCAACTGCTAAATCAGAACTACCATGCGGAAGTTTCTCTACTGCATTGGCTTGCAAGTCATCTAGACAAAGAAATGATGTGATCCTATCAAGTGAGACCTTAGTTTGTGCTATCATTGAAATTGTGTCAGGGAGGCTATATATGGGAATTTGAAGAATTCGGAAAGTTGCGAGTGCAGATAAGATCTTCCCTGATTCAAGTGGTATGCCCATAAGAACACATGTACCAAAAGTAACCACAGCAACAAAAGTTGGGGCATTAAAGAAGAGAAATCTAATAATCACTGAACCAATGACAAATTTCTTTAGCCATATCTCCTCAGCCTTCCTAAGCTGAATGATCTTCTCTAAGAACTTCATCTCCCAAGCTTGCAGTTTCAGAATCCTCATATTCTTTAAGATCTCAGACGTTGACTTCATTCGTTTGTCTTTGAACTCCATTAACTTATTTTGGTATTTTTCTTGCAATGATGCCACTGGCATGTTTAGCAACATCACAATTACGGTGGCAACAAAAGCAGCAATCGAAGCAAGCCCAACACTCCGATACAGAATCAACAAGGCCAAAGCAACTTGCAAAACAGCCACCCATGGATCATGCATGTACCAACAAAATTCACCAACCCTTGAAGCATCAACAGTCAACAAGTTCACGATTTCTCCGCTACTATGAGCATCCTTCGATTTACACGAAAGCTTCAAACCTTTAGCATAGATCGTCCCCACCAACATTGATTGTATCCTAACCCCAATCTGCTGGAACCTGAACATCCAATGTCTCTGCGAGAGGCACTCCACAAACTTACCAACAGCAAATGCCAATACCAAAACATAGCCTTCGTTTTCAAACATTTGCTCCCCATTGAGGTATTGAACAAGGAAATCAATCAAATAAGGACCAACATAAGAAGCACAAGTGTACACGAATGCAAATAAGGCTGACAGTAAGATCAGCTGCCATGTTGACAAGAACATTGCCTTAACCAACTTAAAAGTGGTTACTTTCCCATCATCACCACATTGTGACTCAAGCTTGTCCCTAAGATTTGGAAAAGCCCCATAGGCACTATCATTGATATGAAGAACAGGAAGATCCTCGATATCTAAAGCCTTGTTATTGCCTAGAGATATCAATGGACTCAACCAAGAGAATGTAAGAAAACTAAAGAATCCAGCATTGTAATAGCTCAATGAATTTCCATCTCCTCTGGTTTCATTGCGATTACAACCGTTCCTCACCAAAGATTCATCATTCAAAAGGGCTTCTTCAAGAGGGGCATTCTTAACAACATGGTTTCGGGGAAACCCCAAATAACACAGAAATAAAGCACTAATAAAAGCACTTATATCGGAAACAAGATACATAATCGGCAAGAAAGCTTGCTTTTCATAGATTATAAAGTCTATTATAATGCAACAAAAGGAAACAACAGCATATACCCAGCAACAAATCCTCAAGAAACTTGAGGGGAAATGTCCCCAAGAACCGGAGCTTCCAAATTGCAAATAACCACAAACAACAGCCCAAGCAAGTGATCTAAGAGCAAAATCAGAAATTGCAACAATAACTTCGTTTGAGGAACCAGTACCACCATCATTTTTATACAAGTAAAAGTAGGTTAGCAAGCACAGCACAAGGTTGAACACACAAATAGCTAAGCTAAAAAGTGGACCTTGTTTGAAGTACAAGAATCCACCACTACGTAATCGAATTCTTTCATTGTTTTCTCTATGGTTCACATTCGCATGAACTTTCTCCCATATCCATGACAGAAGCAGCGCAATTAACAGAATTAGGTTCAACGAAGCAGATACATAACGCGTGAAAAGCGGTTGGAGGAGAATATCATCAACAGTTGCAAGGTGCATGATTATGGAGGAATAGTGAGATTAGAGAAACTGAGTACCTAAGCTTACTGTGAAGCAAAACGAAGAAGGAGGAGAAGATTTTTCAGTGGAAATGGTTGACTTGTTGACTTTTGGTCCAAAGTGGAAGAGTGGAAGTTATTAAAGAGAGAAGTGACGAGTAAAGAGAGGTTTGAGTTTGGAAGGAAATACTGAAGAGAAGGAAAAGATGACGTCAGAAAATTGATGAATGCCGTTGGAGATGAATGAAGCAATGATGGGAAGATGATCACGTTGTCGTTGCTTTCGACGCAATACGTTTCCGCATTACTCTTCACTCCAGGAGAGTAGCGCCAACTTTGTAGGTTGCGTTTTCTATCTTTCTTTCTTTCTTTCTTCTCCTTAAAGAAAAAGAAAAGGAAAGTCTTCCATGTGTTGGAAAATTCATAAAATGGAAAGTTTTTTTTTCCAAATACTTAGTGCTAATAAACTAATAATTTAATTTGCTAATTATACATAAATAATATTTAATATTATGAAGCAACGGAAACGGTCACTCATTATTTGATCGATTGTTTTAGAATTAAAAACGCATGGTCTCAGAGTTATTTTTGTGATTGTCTTTCCCCTTAAAGTCATAACGACTTTTGGACATGGTGGACTGTATCAACAGAAATCCTTAACCCGTTAAAAAATGCTGATCTTAATTCTCAATTGTTTGCCATCATTTTCGACCACGTACCATTAGATGAATACCATCTTTAGAAAAAAAATATTTAATATTATGAAATATGAAAAGACTAGACATTATGTTTGAATGAAAATAAATTTATTTTTATTTTTTACACATTAGGTTAAATAGAATTAGATTGAAAAATTTTAAATACATATAGCATTTGGATTAAGGAGTTTAAATCCATAGGTAAAATTAGAGTTGAGTTTAAATTTTATTCTATTGTATCCTATTTATTATTATTTACTTTAAAGAAATATCCTTTTTTTGTGACATAAATACAGAAATTTTGTTTTAAAATAAACATACATTTTTTAAAAGAAAAATAAGAAGCAAATATAAAGATTTATTAATAATAAATACATAAATTTTATAAAAAAAATAAGCATAAAATTTATTTATGTTAAAGCAGAAATTAAAAAAATTTTAACGATAAACACAATTTTTTTTAAATAAACACTTAAATTTTTTAAAAGACAAAAAAATCAAACACATAAATTTTTTTAACAATAATTATTTGAACTTTAAAGAGAAATACATAAATATTTTATACTAAATCTCTAGAATGATTTTCAAATAGTTTTTACCATTTTAGTTTCTTAAATCTAAAATTTATTATACTAGTTTTCAAAATCTAATTTTAGACATTATATTAATTCTTAGATTCTTTCTAGCACTAAATTAACAAAGTACTTTTTGATTATACTATTATTTTGATTAAAAAAATTTTTTAATGAAAAATATCTTTTTTATTTTTTAGCGTGTTTAAAAAATTTTTAGTAGTAAAAATAAAAACACTAAAAAAATAAAAAAAACATTTTTTTTGAGAAACTATAATTTACATCTTTTTTTTAAAGTTTTTTTTTTAAAAAAGATATTTTTCATATAATAAATAAACAAAAAAGTACTTTTATATTATTATACCAAAACATAATCGATAGATAAAAAGATCTTTTTGCATGAGATACCCAAACATAAAATTACTTTTATTTTTCCATACGATTTTTTAAAAGAAGATAACTCAAAACAAATCTTTTCGTATAAGTTCACCTAAACAAGCCCTAAATCACGTCGTTTCATTTTGTCACTTAAACAACGTAAAAGTGTGAAGACGAAAAAGAATTTATACGATGTGCAAACCATTTAATCTCTCCTTATTCTCATAAAATCCCTGGTTTTTGCCTTGTTTAAGTGCCAAAACGAAACGACATCATTTAGGCTTAGTTTAATAAAACTTTTACTTTTAAAAATGGTAGCATTTATGTTTGGTAAATCAAATTAAAAATATTTTTTAATAAACACAAATAATAACAATTATGTTTGGTAAAATAACTTTTAAAATTTAAAAATACTATAAAAGACATAAATTTAAGCGTTAAATTTAAAAATTAGTTAATATATGAGGTTATATTAAACTTTTAAATTTTGAAAAGTACGACCAACTTTAAAAAATTCTAACTTAATTGCTTTTAAAAATATTTTGATCTTTTAAAAGCTGCACAAGCACATAGTCTTTTTTATTTACCAAACACAGAGGAGCTTGTCACCTCTTAAAAATGTTTTTACCAAACCAAGATTTAGCCCCGTGTCTGATGTGAAAAATCAGAACTAACTAAATATTTTGTTCATTGACTCAACGCCAGAAATCAATATGATGCTTAGAGCTTAATCTCAAAAATTAATTTAGTAAATTTTGAATTTAAAAAACTAAAACGGTGAAATCATGGTATGAAAATTTAATCTAAATTTTACTAAGATAAATAAAACATGAGAAGCAAACACACAAATTTTATGATGATATAACCTATGTTTTCAAGGTCGTACAATTTTATATTATTCAACTAAAATTCTATATTTTGATTATTTTCTTCTATGTTATTTCTGTATTATTATTCTGAATAATCCAGCTTGTAAAATCGCCACTTGTTCATGATCAACTATTTGTGAGGATGCTACCAGATATTTACTGGTCCTTTTTTATTGACTTCGAAAGAATCGATCCAACCTCAAAGCAATTTCGAACCATATAACCAACTTACATATTATCAATGCACGAGTTTTGACTGACTTCAGTGACAGCAATAAAGTTTTGGCTCATCTTAAAATGTCACATGGAGCATGGGACCTGGCCATTTGGTTTGTCAAGTGTATACTCCAAATTTGGTTCGCCTAATTAGTTGACTCGAATATTCAATAGTACGTACAAACCAATTTTTGGCTGAAAAGTTTGAAGCAAAATGGGTGAAAACTGAAATGTACCGAAATTATTGTAAAATAAATAAATAACAAGGAAAAAATTGTAGAACTTAGGATTCTTGAAGTAATGAATAGTTGGTGTGAACAATTAATACTAATTAATAATTAGTTAAAATTGTAATACTAAAAAAAAGAAAAAAAATTATAAAAGAATAAACGAATAATTTTTAAAAAAATTATAAATATTTTAAATTTCACAAATATTAATACTTTTTTTTATATTAGCTTTTGATTTTCATTTAATGAAATATGATAGTTTATATAATTGTGCATATTTAATATAAATAAAATTATTGTACTTATTTTAGACATACCTATATCATTTAGCATGTAACAACTGTGAGATATATTTTTAAAGGTGGAAGCTCACGTGTAATCGACTTCACGTGAAGTTGATAGTTAAGAGCTGTTAGATGATTTGACTGATTTGACTAAATTTTCATCTAACGGCTCTCAGATATCAACTTCATGTGAAGTTGACTTCACCTGAGTTTTCACCATTTTTAAAATATGTGTGAAGGGTTACATCTATTCGTAGAATTGTGACTTATTTAAAAGTTATGCCTGTTAAAAGGTTGCAACTATTTGAATAGTTATGTCTGTTGTTGAAAGGTTGTAACTATTTGAAAAATTGTATCTATTGAGTACGTAGCTGCATGTTGCATGTATTCCGTATATATAAATATTCCTCATTTTCATTATTGCAAATTGATCCAACTCAACACTTTCTTTATGCGCAAAAGAAATAATAGATAATATTATTCTATAAATTATCATTTAGTGTAAGGCTCTGTGTGAGTGCATAAACTAGTCAAGTGTTCTTCATTGTATTCTACAGAAAATTCGCCAATAATCTATTTTATACACCATTGTATATTGGTGAGAACAAATTAAGCCTAAAAAAAGTGTATATAACACACGCTTTGAAGAATTACGTTATTTGATTCACTATCTCCTCCTCTAATAACTCACAACAACAAATTTTAACGCCACCAAAAAATTAATGTGACTAATTCAAAATTTTAAAAGACGAATTTAATTAAAAAATATTTTAAAAATTAATTTAAAAAATAATTAATTTTTTAAAAATGAATTTGACTATTTATTTATTTATTTATTTTTTTCCCAGTATGACAAAAGGCAAACTTTTCAAATTGTGTTGATAGAATCGATCTTTCATGTAAGTACATATGCATATCCATAAAAACTCATATATGCGATTTTGGTATCCATTGGGCGAAGTTTATGGTATAAATGTCAAAACACATCTATACACGTAGAAATAACGTGTTTTGATTTTACGAGTGATATTTGGCATCTGTAATTTGTACTATCTTTTATAAGGGAATTATAGGTACAGATCAAAATTTAAAGATGTGTTTACGTGGCAAAATTTAAATCACATATTCTAAAGCCACACTTTTTACTTAAAACCGTAACTCTTTATAAAGAAAAGCGTCACCTTATGAAGAAAAGTAAATTAGAAGATTTAAGAGAAGAAATAACTAAGTTATCAAAATTAATAGATCAAAAATTAATGATTTTAACTAATGTTAATTGTAATGACACTGAATTCCTAAAATCAATACAAAATGATTTTTCTCAAAATCTTTACTTTACTATAAGTTTTATTGAAGAACTTCAAAAACCTGAAAAAACTTATTTTTCACACGGAATTTCTAAAAAATGTTATCATGGAAATGATTCTCCACATCTTTATCATACTTTTAACCCGCAATTAAATTCTATAGTAGATATGCTTGAAGAAATATTAGTATCCATAAAATTTCAAAGAAATAAGGAAAAAGAGAATCTCAAAGAAGAAAAATGTCAAAATATAATTAACATAACAGATTTAAAAGTAAAACTACCATTGAAATTATGAATATTGAAGAAAAATTAGAAGAAGTTACAATGCTTTTTAAACAATTAAAAATGGCTCAAGAAAATAATATTATGGAACATGGATTTCAAATAGAAGAAGAATTAGTAAATCCTGAAAATATAGAAAACGAAGAACACATCCTAGATTATTCAAGTGACGAAGAACCAGCAATTCCAATACAAGTAAAAAATGAAGTTGGAACATCTAAGGATAATCAATCTCAATTTAAATGGGAAACAGGTTTCGATAATTATGCTTTTAAAAAAGAATTTATAAATAAAGATTCAAAATATACAAAAATACCGTCAAAATATGTTCCTAAAATCCAGGAAATGGAAGGAGAAAGAATGCTTGACTTAGACTGTAAAAAGAATGAAAAAGAAATTTTCGAAAATTGGTTGAATTCATTTTTATTAGAAGCCTTTACTAATTCAAAACTTAGTGAAATGTCTGGAAGAGATATTTGGAATTACATAGGGTTTCATACTAAAGGAACTATAAGAGATTATATGATATCAATAGAAAACCAAATAATAGAAGAGTTAGCAACAAAAACAACAGCTTATGATAAGATATTATATATAATGATGATTCTATACAAAGAATTTTTTGGAAAAAATATTATAGATCATAGACAAGAAGTCTATAATAAAGAATATCAAGAAGC
>NC_029772.3:3384865-3385883 GCF_000817695.3 Arachis duranensis
TTGTTTTCATCTCTTGATGCAAAATCAGGATATTGGCAACTTCGTTTAGACGAAGAAACAAAGAAATTAACTGCTTTTACTTGCCCAACAAAAGAATCAACAAGTGTGTTACTCTATGAATGGAATGTATTACCATTCGGATTAAAACAAGCTCCAGGTATTTATCAAATATTTATGGAAGAAAATCTAAAAGAGTTAAATGAATTTGTTTTAGTGTACATTGATGATATACTAGTTTTTACAAAACAAGATAAAGAAGATCATCTTCAAAAATTATTAATAGTTTTAGAAAGATGTAAAGAAAAAGGATTAGTCCATATTATTTAAACATGCAGTTACTAATATTTTAAAACGGTTACACTATCGTATTTTAATAGTATCATTTTGAATTTTTTCTTAATGCAACTATCCAATTAAAATATTTGTTAATATTTTATTAAAATTTTAAATTAAGAATTTTTAATTACCGTGTTATATATTAATTATACTGCAAAATATCTCTTATTAATTATAGTGTGTCATATATGATATATCCATCTACGTATTAACTATATAATGGAATACACTAAAAACTTATTTCCAAAAATAAGTACTAAAAAAGTATGGAAATGAGATGAAAAAGATAGTATGCAAATTCAAAGAATTAAAGAACTATGTGAAAAACTTCCAGAACTTTATATTCCAGAAGAAAATGACTACTTAATAGTAGAAACAGATGCTTCAGACATAACCTGGTCAGGATGTCTAAAAACTAAGAAAGCTATAAAAAGTTTGGAACAAGAAAAAGAATCACTAGATTCTAAATATTCCCTAAAGGAATTACTTTGCAGATATATTTCAAGGACTTTTACTTCAACAGAACAGAGATATACCACTCATGAAAAGGAAACTCTAGCAGCAATTAAATCTCTTAAGAAATGGAAAATTGATTTACTACCCAAAGAATTTACATTAAGGACAGATTCAAGTTACCTAACAGGTTTCATACGATATAATTTAAAAGTTGATTATAATCACG